>NC_056726.1:1480931481-1481088981 GCF_019279795.1 Protopterus annectens
GGTTACGGATCCGATATCGGATCCGAGCCGGCAACTTGTTTCAAGCTAATGGATCCGAGCTCCTAGCCCCTCCCTTCACCCATAATCCCCTGCTAACCCTCCATGACCTCAGATCGAGTTTGCCTCTCCATATATATCCAACAAAGGATATCTAAAAAACTAATACATCCAAAGAAGGTCGGGGGGAGGAGGGGGGGGGATGGTTGCAGACAAATGAACTACCTACTCAGATGGAACGTTATGGTGAGTACATAACTTCTAAATCTGAAGTAGGAATGTTCATTTGTCTGCAACCTGTGGGACAGAGTCCCCAGCTACCTGCACCCTGGGTGGCCATCATGGAAGGATATTATGAAGCACCGCAGAGCCAAAGGATGCTCTTCCTCTAGAAAGCAGGTCTAGCTTGTAGTGGTTGATAAAGGTATGAGATGAAGCCCAAGTGGCTGCAGAACAAATATCACCCAAAGGAACTCTAGGCTTGAAAGCCGCAGAAGTAGAAATGGAGCGAGTGGAATGAGCACGAACTCCTTCTGGTGCGGGTCTACCCAAGGCTTGATAAGCTAGCAGGATACATTGGGAAATCCAGCGAGATAAAGATACTTTAGAGATAGCTTTCCCCAAGTTAAATTTGGCAAAGGAAATGAACAGCTGGTCGGATTGTCTATGGCCAGCCATCCTATGGGTATAAAAACAAAGCTGCCTATGAACATCCAATGAGTGCAGCTTGTATTCACCCTTATTTTGATATTTAGGGAAGAAAACCGGTAAATTTATGGATTGGTTTATGTTGGTTTCAGATGCTATCTTGGGAAGAAAGGAGGGATTGATCCTGAGGTACACTCTATCAGGGTGAAAAATCAGGTACGGAGGTTTTACAGAAAGAGAGTCTGAAGTTCCGACACTCTTTTCGCTGAAGTAATGGCTACAAGGAATGCCGTTTTCCATGACAAGAATTTGAGGTCCACTGAAGCAGCGGGTTCAAAGGGTGGAGCAGTCAAGGCTTGAAGAACTAAAGTAAGATCCCATGGGGCTACGGCTTCTTTTACAGGAGGTCTAAGTAAAAAGGTACCCTTGAGAAAGGTTTTACACAATTTGGCTGACATCAAGGGTCCTGTATCATGTCCCACATGATAATGAGAAATGGCTGCCAATTGCACTTTGACAGTTGAACAACTAGCACCTTCTTGAAAGAGTTCAGTTAGGAAGTCTAAAATGGATGGAAGAGGAGCCGTAAAGGGATCTAGCTCTCGGTGCTCCGCCCAGATGGAAAAAACGTTTCCATTTGCTGTGATATACCTTCCTGGTGGAGGGCTTATGTGCTGCCACGAGGATGGCTTTGACTTGTGAAAAGATACCGGGAGTCCTAACTAGGAGTGGAACTGGAGCAACCAAGCTGTCAGTTTCAGATTGTCCAGGTTTGGAGTTGGCAAGTCCAACGGATGGGAGATGAGATCCGGGATGGGATCTAGAATCCAAGGGTGATTCACAAGGTGAGACCACAGGTAAGGGAACCAAATTTGTCGAGGCCAGAATGGGGCAATAAGAATCATTTTGCTCCCCAACCGCGAGGCTTTCTGTAACAGTTGTAACATCATTGGAAGAGGAGGATAGGCATAGAGTAGACTGGGTGGCCAAGCATGCACCAGAGCGTCTCTTGGAGATTCCCCCGGGTGGCCAAGCATGCACCAGAGCGTCTCTTGGAGATTCCCCTGGTGGGGGGGATTAGAGCGAAGAAATTGCCGCATTTGGCGTTTGATGGAGATGCAAAAAGATCGCAGCAGGGTTGCCCCCATGTTGCGAATATCTGCTTTGCTACTAGAGGATTGAGAGACCACTCGTAGGGGGTAAGAAGGGTGCGGCTGAGCTTGTCCGCTAGGATGTTGGTCCTCCCCGGAATGTGCGTTGCAATCAGAAAGTGGTTGGTGGAGATCGCCCATTCCCACACTCTCATGGCCAGCGGCAAAGAGGATAAGATCTGGTTCCCCCCTGTTTGTTGATATACCAGACCACTGACATGTTGTCCGAGTGAATTGCAATTGTTCCTGCGGGGAGGAAGCTCTGAAGTGCTTGCAACGCTAACAGCACCGCTCTCATCTCCAGAACGTTGATATGCAGGGAGGTCTCTGTATCGTTCCACGTGCCTTGGACTGTCCTGCCTGAGTAATGCCCCCCCCCACCCGAGGTGGGAAGCGTCCGTGGTCACCGTGGCGATGGGGGGAGAGGTGCAGAAGGGTCGGCCCGTATGGAAGTTTGATGCTTGGAGCCACCATAGTAAAGCCCTTCTGCAAGCCTTGCTGATAGCAATGGGATGGTGGAGAGGGAGGGATAGGAAGGACCATTGCACTAACAGAGTCCATTGCAGGACTCGCATGTTCAAACGGGCGCATGGAAGGAGTGTAATCGCTGCTGCCATGGAGCCTAGTGCCCTCAGGATCAATTCTGCTGGTGAAGCCTCTGAAAGGATAGCCCGCACATGGAGTTGAAGATTTCTGATTCTCTCCGCAATTAGGAAGGCTCGCAAATCTCTGGTATTTATTCTGGCACCTATAAATTCTATGATCTGTGTTGGAGCCAGTAGGGATTTGCCGACATTGATAGTAATGCCTAGTTGAGGGGCTAGATGGAGAAAGAAGTCTCTGGCTGAGCAAAGTAGATGCCTTGTTGGTGCGGTTAGGAGCCAGTCGTCCAGGTACGGGAAGACCTGAATTCCCTGGAGTCTCAGGTGGGCCGCAATTACTGCTAACACTTTGGTGAACACCGGGGGGCTGTGGTGAGGCCAAAGGGAAGGACCCTGAACTGGTAGGGACTGGCTCCCAGCCAGAAGCGAAGGAACCTCCTGGATCGTTTGTCCATTAAGATGTGGTAATACGCATCCTTGAGGTCTATAGAGCACATCCAATCGTTCTCCCTCAGAAGGGGGAGGATAGATTGAAGAGTGACCATTCGGAATTTTTCCTTGGTTACTGACAGGTTCAAGCAGGAAAGGTCTAGGATGGGTCTCAGATCCCCAGTCTTTTTTGGCACCAAAAAGAACCTGGAGTAGAACCCTAATCCGAGCTGGTCTTGGGGGACAGGCTGGATGGCTCTTTTTCTTAGCAGCTGCTGTATTTCTGCGGCTGCGGCCTCCCTGTGATCGGGTGGTAAATCGGGGAGGTTCTTGGATTGGGGGACATGGAGAATTGGTATTTTGTACCCTCTGGATATGATGCGAAGCACCCAGCGGTCTGTTGTGATGGACTCCCCATGCCGCTAGATGCTTCGAAAAACGCCCCCCCGACTGCCTCCAGAGTGGAGCAGCCAGGCAACCCCTCAGGGCTGCTGCGCGGGCCGTTCAGAGAAAGGTTCTCTGGACCCGAAATTTCTCGGAGCCCCTCTGCCCCTAGGGCGACGTCCTCCCTGTCCACCTCTACCACGGTAGGACTGGTTGTCCGGAGCTGGTTGGGAATGTTGTGATTTTCGGAACCACATCTTCTTCTGACCCTTTTGGTTCCTTGAAAGGGACCGCTGGGGAGCAGAGAAGCGGACTCCGACGGCAGACAACGTCTTCCCGTCCTTCTCGCTCTGGACAAGCGTCTCGCGAACTGTTTTGCCAAAAAGGGCAGAACCATCAAAGGGGGCGTTCACGAAGGACGCTTTAAAGGGCTCCGTAAAGTCGCAATGACAGAGCCAGGCCTGACGTCTCATGACTAGGCCTGCTCCGCTGGCCCTAGCGGCTCCCTCTGTGGCGTGGGACAATAGCCGCATAGAGGTGATTGAAATAGATCTCAGAGTGGCCATTCGGTGGAGTGCAATTGTTTATCCTCCTCCGACATGGACTCGGGGGGGGGGGGGTGCAGCGTATTCTTTGATAAGATCCCGCTGCATCCTGATGACATGTGCCATATAGTTCAGAGGCCTTACTGAGAAGGTCGCTGAACTAAAGACTCGCTTCCCTAAGCGATCCATCAAACGGGACTCTTTGCTAGGTGGATGGACTGAGGGACTCTCCTGAGCCAACTCCCTCTTTGTGGCTGCCGCCGTCAACATGGCATCTACAGGGGGGCCTTTACTCCAATGAGACCGGTCTGAGGGGGGGGGCTAAGAATCCTATCCGGTCGTTTGGGTATTGGCTCCACGGTGTCCGGATCCTTCCATGCCCTGGTGGTAATAAGGTCCACCAGGGGATCGGCTGGAGGGGACACCCAGGAGGTAGACAGGCCTGCCTCGAATGCCTCCAGAAACACGGACTCGTCAGAGGAAGACTTGGGGGCAGACCACCCACCTCTGATTCTTAGCATCTCCATGATGTCTCCAAAGGAGACATCCTCAGGGGGTGATCTTGGGCAGCCTTCCCCTTCCTCCAAGTCCGTGTCCTCGGTTAAGGACTCAGGGGAGTCCACGTGCCTCCTTTTGCACTTGTGCTTGCGGGGAGCTTCCTCGGGGGGACTGTCCGAGGAGGCGTCGCCAGTGACATCTTGTTCCAATGGAACTATCTGTGACATCGAAGCAGGCTGTCCCTTTGGCCGGGTGATGGAAGCCTGGCCCAGCAGAGAGGGAGTGCAGGGAGGAGTCGATGCAAGGACCGGGGGTCCGGATGCTCTCAACAGAGCCCTCTCCACAACATCGAATGCCGAGGGAGAGCCACTCTCTAATGGATCCAAAAGTCGGCTCCCACTCGGATCCGATGAAGGGATCGGAGCCGGCGCCGAGATCGTCGGATCTGAGGGACCAGTGTGCTCTGACCTGGACGGAGCCGAAGGCACACTGAATCCCCCGGATCCGAAGATCGGACCACGGCTCCGAGAGGTCGGATCCGACAGACTCGAGGGTAGGGTCGGATCCGAAGTACCAAGTACTGTCGGCGCCGACCCACCCCTGGCTCCAAGGCTGCTCGGCTCAGCCCAACCCGGGTAGCGGGTCGGAGAAGGAGCAATTGGGTGGAAAAAAGGTGTCGAGCTCCCCCCCTGAGGGGGGGGGGGAGGCAAGAGCACTCCCATCTGCAGCTGGGCCTGGATGAACCTTCGCATCATCCGGTCCAAGTCTACATCAGATAAACTGAATGTAGATCTCGAAGAGGCCACCGAGGCAGGCCTGGAATGCCGCCTCGATGACCTCGACGGAGATCGGGTCTCCTCCTCCTCGGGCCCCGGGGAGAAAGAAGGGGATCAGAGCCGAGGAGGAGACCTAGAAGCAATGGAGGGAGAAGCCCACTTAGCTGGCGGGGCCGAAACGGAGGTCTCGGCACGCCGCTTGTGGTGCTTCTCCCTCCGTTTCTCCCTCCTGGCCTCCCTGTCCTCCGACACTTTAGCGGGAGTTTGAGTCCCAGTCGGAGGCAGGGGGGTAGGAGTGGCAACCATCACAGGCTGAGATGGAGCCACAGGAGTAGCAGAGGAAGCGGAGGCCGAAGCCGAATCCGGGGGTAGAAGTCCCGCCAGGACCAGCTTCGACCTCTGCTCTTTCAGTGCCCTGGGGTTGAACGCTGCACAGATAGTACAGCCCGAGGTGAGGTGTTCAACCCCAAGGCACCGAACGCACCGAGTGTGGCCATCAGCCGGGGAGAGCTTATGGCCACACTCGGTACATTTAAAAAATATGGCTTTTGGGGCCTCAGCCATTCCTTTTTTTTTTTTTTTTTTTTTTTTTAAAATAAAGAAAAAAACAACTACACACACACACAGGCCCCAAAAGACACACAACAAACACTCACACACTAGCGACCAGCGAAGGGAGGGTATTAGTTAAACAAAAAATAGGGAACCTAACTCAGACACACTTTATAAATGTTAATTTAAACTAAAAAAGAGTTTTCTGATGGAAAAAATTTAACTTTCTAGTCACTTATCTGGAGCTCAAGAAAAGGATCCAGCCATCACAAGCGCGGCAAACTAGATCCAAGGTCATGGAGGGTTAGCAGGGGATTATGGGTGAAGGGAGGGGCTAGGAGCTCGGATCCATTAGCTTGAAACAAGTTGCCGGCTCGGATCCGATATCGGATCCGTAACCCACAGGTTGCAGACAAATGAACATTCCTACATCAGATGTACAGTTGTGTACACTTACCATAAATGTAGATGTTAGAGTGTATTCACTGTTGCAGTCATTACATTTGGGTAATCCTGCTGGCAGGTTGCCCTCAGTCGGCCTGAATTCCAAAGTCCTGGGTCCTGCGTCGGCTGCTGTCACCCCTTCCCTGACGACAGGTCATCAGGGGTATAAAAGATGCGTCCGACGCCATTTTCATAGTTTAGTACTAGGCTATCTGCCCTGAGGCATTTGCAAGCCTAGCCCTAGAGATGTGGCTTTCGCCACCCCATGTAGTGGTACTAAGGAGTATAGAATAAATTTAGAGTACTGTGCCTTTGTCTAGTAGTGACACATTGAAAACCCCCTTACTTATTAAAATTAGTTTACTGTGCCTCTGTTAAGTAGCGATACAGGGGTGGCCCCGGGGTAAACCTACGATCTCCCATCCACTCGTCAAGATTTCTCTTGAAGAGAGACAGTGAGGGGCTCTGCCTAACATGGACTGGGATTTTGTTCCAGAGTATGGGAAGCCTCTGAGTTATGAATCTTGTCTCTCCAGCATGTTCTATTCATGTTTGTACTGAGGTTTAAATCTTTGGCTCTCGTGGTTCTTATGGATTTTGATTTTTTGAGGTGGAGCATGTCCATCAATTCCTGGTTGGACATGGCCTTGTATGTCAGGCACAGATCACCTCTGAGCAGGCGGTATGTTACTGAATAGAGCTGGAGTTTCTTTAGCCTGGCAGCATATGACATATGTTGGAAACCCTTGATCCTCTTGGTGAGGTACTTCTGGGGTCTCTCCAGCTGTTGTAAGTGCCGGGTGAGGTACATACCAAATGGGGCATTGTACTCAATCATGGGCCTGATAAGGGAGGAGTATAGGGGCACGATGACCTCCTTTGATCTGGATGTGAACCCCTTCATGATAAGGTGGGCAAGGTTGAAAGTCTTTCTAACCACTTTGGCAATGTGGGCGTCAAATGAGAGGTCACTATCAACTTGGGTCCCCAGGTCTCGGATTACTTTTTCGGTACTTAGTGGGTTACTGTCTATGTGATAATTTGTGGGTATTTTGTTTTTTCCAAAGGGGATGACTATACATTTCTTGGCATTCAGTTTAAGGCCGTGATTCCGGCACCAGTTGTCCATTTCGGTGAGGCCTTTCTGTAAGATGCATGTGTCAGCTGGTGTATCGACTATGGCGCCTAGTTTGCAGTCATCTGCGAACTTTGTCAGCCACAACCCTCCCATGTTTGCTTTCACATCTGAGAAGTAAATGCCGAACAAGAGGGGTCCCAGGACAGAGCCCTGTGGGACTCCACTTGTGACTGGCTTTGAGTCTGACATGGCTCCCGCAATCTTGACTTTATGGGTTCTGTTCTTTAGCCAGTTTGCAACCCATCTTGTGACATATGGATTTATTTTTAAGCCGATTAGCT
This sequence comes from Protopterus annectens, assembly GCF_019279795.1. NCBI lineage: Eukaryota > Metazoa > Chordata > Ceratodontiformes > Protopteridae > Protopterus > Protopterus annectens. The sequence continues at coordinate 1,480,938,927 of NC_056726.1, forward strand.
TTTCTATGATCCCCGAGTGGGGTATTGTGTCAAAGGCTTTAGCCAAGTCCAGGTAGACTGTATGGACTGCCTTGCCCTCATCAATGGCTCTAGTGACTGTTTCGAAAAAGTCAACCAGGTTCAAAAGGCAGGATCTGCCTTTTACAAAGCCGAACTGCGTGGGATCAAGCGTCTGTAGGTCCCCAATGTCGTTGTTTATGAGTTCCATAATAATTCTTTCCATAGCTTTGCAAACCAGGCTGGTCAAGCTTATGGGGCGGTAGTTCCCAGGGTCTGTAGTGGAGCCTCCCTTGTGGAGTGGTACCACTGTTGCTGTATGCCAGTGTTCAGGTACATATCCTGTAGTAAGGCTAAGGTTAAATAACATTTTTATATGTGGGTTTAGCTCCTCTTGGAGTTCACGTATCACGCAGCCGGGGATACCATCAGGTCCCATAGATGCTGTGTTTTTTGCTTTGTTGAGGGCGGTTCTCACCTGGACATCAGAGATGACAGGGAGGTTACATTCAGCTGGGATGAGTATTTCTTCTTTTGGAGGTGATGGAGGGGAGAAATTTGCACTGAACCTGTCTGCCAGAATGTTGGCAATATCTGTGGGTTCGGTAAATTTTTTGTCATTGTGTACCAACTCTGAGCATATCTGAGTGTTTCCACCCAGGTTTCTAACATAACTGAAGAATGCCTTGTGGTTATCTTTAGTGTCCTTGGCGATTTTTCTCTCAAAGTTGGCCTTGGATATTTTTATGAGAGAAAGTAGCTTTCTACTAGTGCTGATCAGAGATGCCTTCCCTTTATGGGATTCGTCTTGCAGTAGCTTCCTTCTTTTGTTATACAATTTGTTTATGGCTGGGGTCCAGACAGGACGCTTTCCTTTGGTGGAGAGGGTCTTGGTTTTATTTGGGATTGCACGATCCATGCATTCTTGGAGATGTCCGTAGAAAGCATTTGTGTAGGATTCAGCATTGTGGGATGTGGTTAAATGATACCATCTCAGTCTTGAGAAGTGTAAAGTCGGCTTTTGAGAAGTTTCTCACTGTAGTCTTTTGTGCTGGGGGTGGAGGTGGTAAATGTATATCCAGGGTGATTAGTTTGTGGTCAGATCTCACCAGTGAGGGCAATACTTCCGGTGTGGAGCATTTTGTCCCCATGTTTGTGATGATCAGGTCTAGTATATTATCCCCTCTTGTGGGAGAGGTGACCAGTTGTTCCATTGCATTTGAGTTTATGAATTCCAGGAACCTTTGGGCTAGGGTGTTAGGGCTAGAATAGTGCACCCAGTCTATGTTAGGGTAGTTGAAGTCTCCCAATATGATGGTATTTGGTGAAACATTCATATCTTCCAATGTCTTCAGGAAGGTTGAGTGGGGTTCTTGAGATTGGGAGGGTGGTCTGTAACATGCAACCAGTTGTATAGCAGTTTTGCCTACGGTTAGCTGCACCTGGATGGTCTCCGATGCTTCATGAGTTGCCACTAACCTAGAGGTGTGGGCGTCCTTGATGAATATGGACACTCCCCCTCCCTTTGTGGTTCGGCCCGGGTTTTGGGGCCGAAAAACATGATACGAGGTAAAGCCTGGTAGCGCTGGGGTGCTCTCAGGAGCCTTGAACCAGGTCTCGGTTACAGCGCAGACATCGATGTTCTCCATACTGAGGAGTGCTTCGAGAGCCTGCATCTTGAGATTTAGACTTCTGGCATTGAGCAGCATTACCCTTAATTTTATTCCATTTTTGTTTTCTAAGGAGGTGGGTTTGTCTTTTGAGCCTTGCCTAAAAAAGGCACTGTGAGGGTGACAAGAGCCTTAGCCAATATCCGGAAGCCCAGTGGTGACAGGTGCAAGCCATCCCTTGCGAAGCAGCGTGGCTTGTCCAGCATGTCATCCCAAGCAGACAGACATTGGATCCCCCTAGAAAGACACCAGTAATTGAGCCAATTATTAAAGCTGATCATCTTGTCTTTGTATTGTGGCATCATTCTTGGTGAGGGCAGGATGCTGCTCAGGGTCAGGGTCATACCAGCCGGGGCTACATAATCAGAGAGCTCCTCAATGTCTCTTTTCATGTAGTCCAAGGAGGTACGTCTCAGGTCATTCACGCCGGCATGGACAATGACAGAGTCATATTTGTACATGCTTTTGAGTGACCTTAGTGCGTGTGTTATATGGCAGATCCTAGCCCCCGATAGGCAGCTTACCGTTACCCTGTCCTTGCTCAGCCTGGTAAGTGGGATGTCAGTGTGTCTGACTATAGAGTCACCTATCACTAGTGTATCAGGCATAGTGTTTGGCCTTAAGGGCTGTGATTTATTGACACACCGATTTATTGTGTTGCATGTGTTATGTTTTGAGGTGGTGGATTTTTGGGTGTCTGCTTTGGGAGCCTCTGTTGTTTTGGTAAGTTTTTTAATAGAGCCTCCGAGTATGTTTTTGTGTTATTATATGTTTGATTTGCAGTTGGGGTAGGTCTGTGTGTGACTGGGTTTGTTGTGTGTGTGGTTACCTTCTCCTCCTGTCTGGTCTTGCCAGTCCTGAGTTGAGAGAGTTCAGCCTCCAGTTTGGCTATATAGTTGCATCTCTCACATGTATTTGTGTTTGTTGGGAGGAGGAGAGGGTTGTCTGTGTACAGGAGACAATTATAGCATTGTCTCAAGATTCCCAGATTAACCAGCTGAGCAGGAGAAGATGCTAGCAATCTACCACTCGACATGCTAGAATATTATAAGAGAGTGCTGTGCCTTTAAGGGAAGTGGTTGGGGTGGTAGGTGGGTGTAGTGCTACTTGAGTTTGAGAGTGCTTGCTTAGAAGAGTAGCTTTGAGAACAAGTGCTAGGCTTATAATATAACGAGTAGACTGGTTATTCTAAGAGTAGAGCTTTCTAAGGGAAAATTTGAAGAGCAGACTTGGCGGAGCCAGGAAAAGTTTAACCGGCGCTGCTCTATGCGCACAATCGCGCAAATTCACGCTAATGTGGATTTTAAACTGGGAACTTGAAAAGAGCTAGAAATGGTCCAAAACAACCAATTACTACAGCTCTTGTGCTGAGGTCACTTCCTTCAGGGACAGATAGGCTGCTCAAGGCTCCCCACTCCCACTGGTGAGCAAAGAAACTTCCTTATCATCCAAGTAAGGTAATGGACAACACAGGAACTACACCACAGCCCAGAATACAGCAAAGCCTGTAAACTGGTCTAAACTAGTCGAGGAGAGGCAGGAAAAATAGAAGTTATGTTCTTACCATAACGTTCCATGTTAGTCGTCTTCTTCTCACCTTCTTCTTGCTGGATGGGTTCGGAGCCGACCTCGGCTCCGACTCGGCCACTCTAAAAGCTCGAGAGTTGGTTCCACCGGCTCGAGGCTCCCCTTATATCCCACAATGCTAGGCGAGAGTTACCTCAGATCTCGTTTGTAAGCTAACCCCAGCTTATCACAGTAACAGTATAACTGTAAAACAAAGTCCACCTCTAACAACAGGAAGAAAGAAGGGTGACCTACATCCTGAACCAAGAAATATGCAAAATAGCATATGACTAAGAAAGAGGTGGTAGAAAGAGAGGTCACGATCACAACTCCTCTAGGTCTGTCCAGGCCAGGGGGAAGGAGGGTGGGACGCAAGAAGAAGGCGAGAAGAAGACAACTAACATGGAACGTTATGGTAAGAACATAACTTCTATATGTTAAGTTGTCTATCTCGCCTTCATTCTTGCTGGATGGGACCGCGTCCCTAGCACCTTGTCCCGGGTGGCCTAACGGAACAGACTCCTGAGAACAGTGGAACCAAAGTTAGCTCTATGCCTAGAAGCTAAATCCAACTTATAATGAGAAATAAAAGTGTGAGGAGTAGCCCAAGTAGCCGCTGCACAAATGGTGTCAATAGGCAGTCTGTCTTGGAAGGCTAAGGAAGTAGCCAAAGCTCTGGTGGAATGGGCTTTAGGTTTATTCGGCAATTTCTGTTGTCTAATTTCATATACCAGGGAAATCAAAGATGTTAGCCATCTGGATAATGATACCTTTGAAACTGAAAGTCCCTTTCTGCTTTCCGCATAGGAGACAAACAGCTGATCAGATTTTCTGAATTGTTTTGTTCTATCCAAGTAGTACCTTAATTGACGATGAACATCCAGGCAGTGTAACTTTTGTTCAGACCTATTGGAATACTCTGAAAAGACAGGGAGGTCAATGCTTTGGTTTAGATTTGATGTTGAAACCACCTTAGGTAAAAAAGACGGGTTAGTTCGCAAGGACACTCTGTCCTTATGGAACAAAAGATAAGGAGGACGACAACTGAGTGCTTGGAGTTCTGAAACTCTTCTGGCTGATGTAATAGCCACCAGAAAGAGTTTTCCATGATAATAATTTCAAGGAACATGAAGCTGCAGGTTCGAAAGGGGAAAGAATCAAAGAAGCAAGAACTAAATTTAGGTCCCAAGGAGAAGGAGGATTTCTTATAGGAGGTCTGAGAAGAAAAACTCCTTTCAAAAAGGCTTTGCAAAGTTTGTGGGACATTAGGGCAGATTCAGAAATACCCACATGGAAGTTAGAAATAGCTGCCAATTGAACCTTAAGAGTAGATGGAGATGAACCTGCATGGAAGAGTTCAGCTAAAAATCAAGGACTAGTTGGATGGAAGCGGTGAAAGGATCTATGTCCTTTCCTTGTGCCCAATATGAGAAGCGTTTCCACTTACTCAAATAAATCTTTCGAGTGGAAGATTTATGGGAAGCTATCAATATATCTCTAACAGAGTGAGATAATTGAGGAAGCCTGGCTACGGTTGGAATTGGAGGAACCAAGCAGTGAGGTTCAGAGAGGGGAGCGATGAAACTGACCCGACTGGTGGATCAAAAGATCTGGAACTAGGTCCAGATTCCACGGTCGCTCAAAAGAAATTGATGTAGAAAGGGGAACCACACTTGTCGAGGCCAGTAAGGAGCAATGAGGATCAATGAGGCCTTCTGAGCGATAGCTTTCTGTATTACTTGAGAGATCAGTGGGAAAGGAGGAAATGCATACAGAAGTCCCGGGGCCAAACTTGGACTAGAGCGTCCCTGCTGGGTTGGCCTGGTAAAGGGAATAGAGTGAAATATTCTCTGCACTTGCTGTTTTGGGGAGTAGCAAAAGCTCGCAGCAAGGCTGACCCCACTTGAGAAAGATTTCTCTCACTACAGAGTCTTTCAGAGACCACTCGTGAGGCATGAGTATAGCTCTGCTCAACTTGTCCGCAATGTGATTGGACTTCCGGGATGCGTTGCTATCAGAAACGCTGAGAAGAAATCGCCCATTGCCACAGTCTGAGTGCTTCTTGACACAGGGGTATGATCTGGTTCCGCCTTGTTTGTTGATGTACCACACTACAGACATATTGTCTGTCTGGATTGCAATCGCTCCCAAGGGAAGAGAGTCTTGAAGGGCTTGCAACGCTAAAAGCACTGCTCTCATCTCCAGAACATTTATGTGCAAGTGGCATTCGTTTGGTTGCCATGTGCCCTGGACTGTCCTGCCCTGATAATGCCCCCCCCACCCGATCAGGGAGGCATCCGTTGTCAGAGTAGCAACCGGAGGAGGTGGAACAAATGGTCTTCCGACAGGAGCTGGGGAAGACATCCACCACATGAGATGCTTTTGCACGCTTGCGTGATCATAATGGTGTGAGACATTGGAAGTTCCTGGTATGACCATTGAGTAAAAAGCATCCACTGAAGGATCCGCATGTGGTATCTGGCCAATGGAAGGAGAGGTATGGCGCTGCCATGATTCCCAACACCTTTAGAACTAACCTGGCTTTGACTCTGTTGTTGTTGAGAAGAAGTGACACCAATTTGTGAATGTCTGATATCCTTTGGTTCGTTAGCCTTGCAGACATGTTTATAGTATCTAAATTTGCCTATGTAGGTAATAGTACGACAAGGCGACAAAACAGACTTTTCGCAATTTATTGAAATACCCAGTTTTGACAAACGCGAAAAGTATAATCTCTGGCCATCAGAAGGAGATGCTTGGTGGGAGCTGTGAGGAGCCAGTCGTCCAAATATGGAAACACCTGGAATCCTTGTCGTCTCAGGTGAGAAGCTACCACTGCCATGCATTTGGTAAACACCGGGGCAGTGGTGAGACCAAAGGGCAGGGCCCTGAACTGAAAATGACTGGTTCCCAGCCTGAAGCGGAGGAATCTTCTGGAGCCGTCTGTTCATTTTATGTGATAGCACGCATCCCGAAGGTCTATAGAGCACATCCAGTTTCCTTTGCCCAAAAGGGGAAGAATGGATTGCAGCGTGACCATCCGAAATCTTGTTTTCTTGACTGATTTGTTCAAGACACTGAGATCCAAAATCGGTCTCCAGTCCCCTGTTTTCTTTGGAACTAAAAAGAACCTTGAGTAGATTCCGGATCCTTGTTGGTCTGCTGGCACTGACTGAATTGCTCTTTTTGCAAGCAGCTTTGAAATTTCCAAAGCTGCTATATCCCTTTGAGCGGTGGAACATCTGGAAGGGATTTTTTGACTGATTTGGAAACGAAGAAAGGGGATAGAATAGCCTTGAAATGATGGACTGTACCCATTTGTCTTGAGTCAGGGATAGCCAGGCTTCTGGGTACAGTGACAATCTTCCCCGACTGCCTCCGAAGATGGGCAGTCGGGCAACACCTCAGGGATGCTGAAAAGGCTTGTCAGGAAAGGCTTCCCGATTGCCCTGGTTCTCGGACCCCTGCCCCTAGGGCGGCGTCTACCATTGTTATTCCCACCTCTGCCTTTGGTAGGAAAACGACTCTGTCGTCCGGCAAGTCCCTTGAGATTGTTTACGGAACCACATCTTCCCACCCTTCTGGCCTTTGGGGTAAGGCCTAGAAGGAGTCGAAAAACGGACTCCGACGGCAGAAAGGGTCTTGCCATCAGTCTCGCACCTAGTCAGGGTTTCTTTCACTTGAGGACCAAAGAGAGATGATCCATCAAAAGGGGAGTTCGTGAAAGACGTCTTGAAAGGGTCCGCAAAATTGCATAGCCGCATCCAGGCGTGCCTACGTAAGGCTACACCTGTCCCTGCGGCTCTGCTCGCTCCATCGGCTGCATAAGAGAGGAGGCGCATGGAGGAGTTGGATATGGAATTAAGGGTAGCCAGCTGCGTGTTCATTTTTTCTTGGAAACCCGCAGCTGTAGGATCCTTTAACATTTCACTCGCTTCCTTGATCAAGTCCCTTTGAAGACGAGTGAAATGGCACAGGTAATTCAGCGAACGCATGGTAAATGTCGCTGAGGAGAACATCCGCTTCCTGCACCTATCCATGGACCTAGATTCCTTGTTAGGTGGATGGACAGGCACTGAAGGATCAGCCAGTTCCTTCTTTGTGGCAGCAGCTACCACCATAGCATCCACAGAAACTCCTTTTGATAAAAATTGCTTGTCTGATGGAGCTGTGATGAATTTAGAGGGTCTCCTGGGAGTGGGGTCCACTGAATCAGGAGCCGTCCATGCCTTCTTAGCAACCACCTGCATGAGGGGTCGAAGGGGGACACCCAGGAGGTGGAAGGACGAGAGCCAAATGCCTCAAGATACACAGATTCGTCCTCCGAAGGGTTGAGGGCTGGCCAATTTCCCTCTGTTTCAGGATCTCCAGAATGTCTGCAAATGAGACATCTTCAGAAGGGGAACGGGAGAAACCCACAGAATCATCCAGACCTGTGTCAGACGTGATAGACTCAGGTGAGTCAATGTGTTTCCTCTTGCACTTCCTCTTCCGAGGGGCTCTTCTGCCAAATCAGGAGAGGCCTCGAAGAGGATGAAATCCCACAGGGGCTCCTGAGGAGCTGGCTCTCTGCGGTCCGGGATGAGGGAGTGAGTCGACTTACCCTGAGGCAGCATAGAGGGAGGGGCGGACGGAGCCGACTGTGGAGTAGAGCCAGGCTCTAACACACTCCGCATGACCTCGAATGCACCCCTGTCAGGCAGAGCCAGAGGTCCCCGCTCCGAGGAGCTAAGAACCCCTCGGCACAGACAGTGATGGCTCCGAGGCCGATGTCGGAGCCGAACTCACCAGCGCCGAAGCCCGAGAGGAGAGGGGGTCGGACAAGGGTCCGATGCCACTCACCCCTCGGAGCCGAGGAAGTCCGGCCGAGATTCTTCCAAAGAAGAAAACGGAGCCGACAACGGAGCCAAAGACAATTGTCTCGGCCCGGTAATCACAGTCTCGGTTCCGACGACCGGCTCCGAACTCAAAAGAGTCGAAGGAGGAAAAGTTGATGGATCGGGGCAGGCACCGACTGATGAGTCGGGCTCTGAAGCATCTGGGCTAGTGCCTCGGACTTAAGTAGTCGACTCACTACCCTCTGAAGGTCATGATCGGACAGCCTCGATGACCTAGAGGAATGAGACCTTTGGCTCCGTTCAGACAGCAGGGGAGATCCTGGAGCCGAATGAACGGAGCCAAGAGATGGTGACCTAGACCTCTTTCTAGTTGTCGGCTCCGAAGGTCTGGTCGGAGCCGACACGGGTACCTCAATAACCTCGGCTCCGGCCGGAGCCGAGGGAGCCACAGAAACTGTGGACTGAGACTTATCGGCTCCAGCCGGAGCCGATAAAGGCAAAGGTTGAGCAACCTGAGGTCTCGGCTCAGAAGCCGGAGCCGAAGACCTCGATGCCTTAGAGGGCTTCCCTGTTGAAACTGACAGGGAATCCTCTGGCTTCAGTAAGCCTCTAAGAATTAATTTGTTTTTTCTTTCCTGCAGGACCCTGGGGCTGAAGCCATGGCACACAGCACAGGAGTCCTGCAGGTGCAAAGGCCCCAGACAATAGACACAAGAAGTGTGAGCGTCTGTCAGAGACATTTTCTGACAGCACGCATCACACTTCTTGAATCCGGAGACCTTTGCTTCTTTAGACATTTCCCTAACTGACAGGTGTACACAAACACACACCCAAACACACAAGTTATACCCTGTCAGGAAAAAATAATAGTTTTAGTAGTGATACTAGAATTTAAGTACACTAAAATTAAAGTAAACTACAAACACAAACACTCCACTAGGGAAGGGAAGGCCTAAGGGCCCAAAGGAAGAACCAAAGGTTCTTTGGTAAAGAAACGGGAAAATTTAGGGTCGGGGATAAAGTTTTGTAATCTACACTAACTAAGAAGAAATTTAACTTAAAAAGGGGTTTAAAAGAGTAACTTTTAGAAGAAAATTTAACACTCACCAGGAACCGGTAGAAGAAACCAACCTCGAAGCTGTAGCGGCAAACGAGATCTGGGGTAACTCTCGCCTAGCATTGTGGGATATAAGGGGAGCCTCGAGCCGGTGGAACCAACTCTCGAGCTTTTAGAGTGGCCGAGTCGGAGCCGAGGTCGGCTCCGAACCCATCCAGCAAGAATGAAGGCGAGATAGACAACTTAACATCAAGGATTATTTTTTTGTTTTTAGATAGAAAACACTCACAAATACAGAAGGCAGCAATAAATCAGTTACACAGGCTAGCACACTTTAGTGGGCAGCCTCAATAGTTAAATTAAACAAACAGATTTTCGATTAATTTTCGACCAGATAAACTTTTAAGTGCAGATACTATAAAATGCAGCAAACAGTTAAAAAAAAACAGTATAAGCTTGTTTAAAATAAGCAAGAGAAGGTATTCCAAGTAAAAAACAGTTTTTCTTGCCCCAGATGTCAGGTGCCACCAAAAAGATAGCAAAAATATATATATGTATATATACATGCATAAATATAAACTTTACCTTCATCTACAAGCAAATACACCACATAGATTGTAGAAAATAGAGAAGGAAAGAAACTCCAGAATGACAGGGGGATGGCGGGTGGGTAACCTGGACTGCAACAGTGAATACACTCGAACGTCTACATTTATGGTAAGTGTACACAACTGTACTATGTTCTTCGTGTTTCACTGTTGCAGTCATTACATTTGGGTAGAGTCCCAAAGCTATGGATGGGAGGCTGGAGCTAAACAGCATTAGGAGCAGCCAAGAGCCCCTGCAGTGGCAAAGCCTGCCCTGGATTTAGAGTAGAGTGGCAGATGATAGTGTTTTGTAAAGGTGTGCACTGAACTCAAAGAAGCAGCCTCTAAAATGTCCTTGGTTGGTACTCCCCTGAGAAAGGCTGCTGAAGTGGCTGCAGCTCTAGTTGAATGTGGCCTAATGCCCTTAGGCACTGGCTTGCCATGGTGTAAGTAGCAGAAATGAATGCAGTGGCCTATCCACTTTGAAATTGTCTGCTTTGAGATGGCCTTCCTTGTGATCCTGCAGCATATGCCACTAGTAAATTGCTCTTTCTGAAAACGTTGGTTCTGTCCAAGGAGAATCTAAGCTGTCTGTGTACATCCAAAGAATGCAGAATTCTTTCCCCCTTGTTCTGTGGATTTGGATAAAAAGTTGGCAGATGAATAGTTTGGTTAAGAGTCACACTTGACACCACCTTAGGCATAAATGTTGGGTTTGCCCTCAGAGACCCTGTCTGGATAAAAAATGATAAAAGGTCCCACCGCCATGAGTGCCTGTAGCTCTGAAACTCATCTTGCAGAAGTTATTGCTAGGAGCAGAGCTGTTTTCCAAGATAAAAACTTTATATCAGCAGTAGCAGCTGGCTCAAAAGGAGGCAGGGTGAGTTTTTCCAAGACATAGTTGAGGTCCCATGCAGGCATTGGTGATCTCCTTGGAGGCCTTAAATTTTTGGCTCCTCTGAGGTACTCTTTTACTAAGTGATGAGAAAAGATTGGTGGCTCTGAATTGTAATGAGCCGAAATGGCAGAGGCATGAATTTTAACACATGAAAAAGATAGGCCTTTGTCCAGCATCTCAGTTAAGTATTGCAAAATCTGAGGAATATTTGGCACAGCTGTATCAGTTCCTTGTGCCTGGTTCCAAGCACAAAATCTCTTCCATTTTCCAGCATAAGATTTTCTAGTACTAGGCCTTCTGGCTTCCAAAAATGACATCCATCACAGCTTTACTGAGAGGTGTGTTTTGTATGGCTACATTATCCGCCATGCTGCCAGGTTTAAAGTCCTGAGTTGGCTGTGCAAGATCTGATTGTTTTGCTGGGACAGTAGATGAGGTATTTGAGGTAAGGTCCAAGCTGGGCATTGAGACAAGTTCTTTAGGATTGGAAACCAGTACTGGCAGGGCCAGTCTGGGGCAATCGGTATCATTTTTGGCTTCTCCTGTCTGGCCTTTAGAAGTACCTTGTGGAGGAGAGGCAGTGGGGGAAAGGCATATACTGATAGGTTTTTCCAGCTGAAAGATAGGGCGTCCACTTTCCATGCTTGTCTGTGATAAGTCCTTGTGCAGAAACGTTTTAGTTGGTAGTTGTGAGGGGAGGCAAATAGATCTATGTCTGGGCATCCCCATTTCCTTGTTATCATGCTGAAGACTTGTGGATCCAGCAGCCACTCGTGGGGATCCATGAAGTTTCTGCTTAGTTCGTCTGCCAGAGTATTTTTCCTTCCTGGCAGGAATTGTGCCTTGTAAGTTAATGCTGTGTCCCACAAAGTCATGGCTAGTCTGCAAAGGGGGTAAGAATGTGTGCCCCCCTGCTTGTTTATATACCACGACTGTGGTGGTGTCTGTCTATCAGTAGTTGTCCCGGATGAAGTAGGTCCTTGAAGGCTGTCAGGGCACTCTGAACAGCTAGCATCTCTTTTTGATTGATATGTAGATGCATTTGGGTTGAGGACCATGTGCCCTGAATGCATCTTCCTGCCATGTGGGCCCCCCAGGCATAATCTGATGCATTTGTTGTTAGTGTACGTCTGGCTGGGGGTAATGTGAATGGCTGTCCCTTGTTTTGGTGACAAGCCTTTGCCCACCATTGAAACTCCTGTTGTAGGCAGGGAATAAGAGTAATCATTGTTTCCAGGCTGTGGCAATGTTGAGTCCAAACACTTTTTAGGTACCACTAAAGTTTCCTCATATGCAGTCTTGCATATGGAATTAGTAGGATGCAGGATGCCATGAAGTCCAAAGCCTGCAGTATTTTTCTTGCAGATAACTGCACCTTTGTTGCCAGCATTTTGAAATAAGTAGTCAGTTGCCTTTGTTTGTCTGGTGTGAGATAAGCCATCTGGCAGCTGTATTTAAGCTTGCACCCAAGAATATTATCTCTTGAGAGGGTACTAGTTTTGATTTCTTTTAGTTGGCTGTGTACCCTAGCATGTTAGAAGTCTTTGCACATACGCCAGATGCTGTAGAAGAATGTCCTTTTTCTCTGCTTGAATTAGACAGTCGTCCAAGTAAGGATATATTTGTATTCCTCTTTGTCTGCAGAATGCAATCACTGGTGCCAGGCACTTTGTAAAGACCCTGGGCGCAGTAGATAAGCCAAATGGCAGTGCAGAGAATTGGTAATGCATTGTGCCTGCCTCGAATCTGAGGTATCTCCTGCATAATTGTCTGACTGGGACATGCAGGCATGCCTCTTTTAGGTCTAGAGTCAGCAGCCAAGCGTTCTTGCCCAGCATGGGCAGAAGCTGCTGCAAAGTCATCATCTTGAATTTTGGTATATCCAGGAATGTGTTCAGAATAGATAGGTCCAATATTGGTCTCCAGGTCTTGTCCTTTCTGTGTACCAAGAATAGTAGAGTAAAATCCTTGTCCCTGCTCTTGCTCTGGTACTTGTTGAATGGCCCCCATGTCCATGAGGGATGAGACTTGTTTTTGTGCCTCTGCCCATTGATTTTTTGGCAGATCTGGCCAGCCGTTTGCCTTTGGCAGGGTATGGAAATGGAACTTGTACCCTTGTGACACGATATTTAGAACCCACTTGTCCTGGGTTATAATGTGCCAATTTTGAGAAAAAAGTGCTAATTTTCCCCCTAAACGTGCTGCCAGGAGATAAGTGCTTGGTGCAGGCAGGGGGACCTGTATGGTTGTGATTTGTCTTCTCCAACGTTGGAGGCAGAAGCACCCCATTGCTTTGACCTGTAGGAACCTTGCGCCTGGGATCTACCTCTAGGGCATCTGGATCCGCCCCTTTGAGATCTGTCTGACACAGGAAAGGACCAATTCTGTGTAGGCCAGTGTCTACTAAACGTAGGTGGCTGTACTTGTAAAAAATCTTTGACAGTTTGCATAGATTTAGCTTTGTCCTCCATTTTCTTTAACACCTCCTTCTGTCTTAACACCAAAGTATCATGCTGTAAAGGTGCATCTAATAATTTAACTTTGACATGATCAGGCAGATTTTGTTCCTTTAACCAAGCAAGCCTCTTAATTACAGAACCCGTAACTGCGGCCCTGCAGGAGGCCTCCAAAGAATCAAAACCACATTGCAAAGTATGCTTTCCAACGTGTTCAGCTGCATGCAATAAATCCTGCATTTCCTTGTTTTATGCACATTCAGAGTTTAATAACATTTTCTGTTTAAGCAATGCCATAACAGGTTGCTGATATTTGAGCATATGAACCTGACAGTTTAAAGTCCTTATAGCCAAGGTAGCAGATGTGTAAACCTTTTCCCCATCTATCCAGTGCCCTAGAATCTCTGTCAGAGGGGGTAGGGTTTTTTGCAGCGGAAGCCTCAACTCCTTTGGGACCTTGTGAAATAGTTTCTGGGTCTCCAGCAGGGTTTTTAAAAAGGAATTTATGAGAGTCCGTAACCCTGTAATATCTGTCAGGCTTAACAGGAGCAGGAGGTAAGGAGTCAGGGGTAAGACTAGACTCTGAAAACGCATCTAAAATATCTAACACAGGTGGAATTGCTAATGGCCTGTGTTGAGGTAGTAAAAGGAAATCCCGGAGCCTCTTTTCAGATTCTGAAAAATCTTGGCTCTCCCAGTGGAAATGCTCCCTCATGGTATGCAAGGTTTCCCCAAAAGAATAGTCCTCTGGAGGAGAAGCTGAAGATATAGATTCTTCAGTATCAGAATCCTCATTGGGGGGGGGGGGGTAAAGAATATTTCTGGTCAGAAGAGGAATCAGAAGAAATAGAAACCTGATCTGCAGATTCAGTCATTCTCTTGCCTAAGCCTCTTTATCAGGAGAGGGATGGGAACCCCTGATCAAAGTAATTAAGTCTTCGGCCATTTTGAGCATCTGTTTTTTGAGCATAGAGGCCTGTCCACGTGGCTCTTGAGTTTGTTTCTTTGCTTTAGAAGGTGTTTTAGTCTGCCTTTGAAGCTGAGATTGGCTTAATGTAAAGATGTTTAGGTCTGAATACACCCTCAGAATATGGTGCCTGCTCAGCAGCTCCAGACCCATCTGAAGGAATAGTATCAGAGGCTCCAATACCTTGAGCTTCCAGCGGCATGGCCGACTCCACGTGGAAGTCAGTAGCGGGCTGCGACTAAAGTAGCGGGCGTCAAGAGCTGCAAAAGCATCTCACTGAGAACCAGCGACTGGCTTAGGAGAAGCTTTGTCGTCGGTTTTGGGCCTTGGTTGTCTGTCTCTCTCCTTTTCCTTGCATTTTTTGTGAACTCCGGTAGTCGGATGGCTATCCGACGACATTTCTGGATAATTAAACCGGCATCCAAAGTAGTTTAAAGCAAAATCATACTGACGCTTGATAGTGCGTTGGTTAAATCTAGCACAAAACTGACCACCAGCAACGTTGTGATCAGGGCCTAAGCAAGGAATACAGTAAGAATGAAAGTCCTCACGAGGTATTTGCTTTCCACAAGAAATACAATTAACTTTTTCTGACATCGGTCTGGAACAAGAAAAACGTTTCCCCAACGGGGTACTTAGCAGACTTCGGATCTGAAACTCGAACGCGAAAATCTCAGGAGTTGGCCGACTGGCACTTGCGAACTGCTTCTGCTTCGGGCACCGTGCTGCAAGAAAGACTGAAGAAAATGGCGTCGGCCGCATCTTTTATACTCCTGATGACCTGATGTCAGGGAAGGGGCAACAGCAGCTGACGCAGGACCCAAGACTTTGGAATTCAGGCCGACTGAGGGCGACCTACCAGCAGGATTACCCAAATGTAATGACTGCAACAGTGAAACACTAAGAACATCCACCCTTTATCAGTGTAAGAAATACTTCAAAATTACTGTACTCTGTGAATGAACTGTAAGCAGCACAAAAACTTTTCAAAATGGCTGTACTTTGCGAAATAACTCTGTACAGTGTAAGAAACACTTTGAAATGACAGCACTTTACGAATAAATGTACAGAGCACAAGAAACTTTTTTGAAATGGCTGTACTTTGACTGCACCTTGCAAAATAGCTGCACTTTGCACACAGCAAACTCTGAAATAACTGCACCACAATAAATCACACAATGCAAATACTTTGCACACTCGGACACTTCGAACAACTCTAGTTATACTTTGAATGGCTTTGGTCAATGCGTAGTAGCGGCTTATGGTCAAATACAGTTGTTTACTAAAAAACATGCAGTCACCTTGCTTTTCTAAGATTCTTTTGTCCTTTTATTGTATTCATTATGCCCATTTAACCTCTTATGTTCATTATACTTTTCTTGTGCTCATTTTACTTTAAACATGCTCGTTATGCAAGCCGGAAGTAGCTTTGAGCCCTACAGAAGTATTTCTGATAGTTTTATCAAATATCGTGGTTTCGAACACTTTAATATGTTTTGTACCTAATGTTTGATTAATACATTTGTGCTACTCGTTTGATTAATAATGCGTTTTGTGCCTTACAAATGCTCCATATCATTTTCTTTGCAAAATAAATCATTTGTGCATGTTTTGATTACCTAAACTCCGTTTCTGGCCCTTGTTTAATCGTCTGAGCACTGCATCACCCAACCTGCTCAATATACCTTCACAGTCAACTCTGCACCTCATGGCTTGAAGAAGTTACACTCCGTCTCAATTCTGACACCATGTTGCTCATCCAGTCAGGATAAAACGAACAGTTATGGGTTTGGTTCAATCAGCTTTATTACACACAAACATCAGGATTGAGGCTTAGTAGCTTAAACTTAAATAAACTTATAAACTGACTACTACACTCATACATGTTAACACACTGGCTGTTCACTCAAAATGGCGATTCCACAACTAAAACTTCTGCATCAAACGGTCCAAGTCTGCTTCAGAGATGCTCTTTTTTAAGTTTTGAAGGACCAGGTTGAAAATGCGAAGAGAGATTTGGAAGGGGGGAGGGTGCTGATCTGTCTGCAGAAGGTTCTTTCATGAGAGATTGCTGAAGAAAATTAATTTCCAAGATTTCTGGATCCAGGGGGGGGTGTAAGGAGTAATACAGGCTACTTTGACCCTCTGCTGTTTTGGAGCAGAGGAAGAAATTGCCAAATCTGACAGTCTCTTAGTTGGATCACAGTCCTTTGGTTATGAGCATCTGTCAACATGCTTTCTTTGTCTTCACAACCTCCAGATCAATATTAATTTATTTGTACCAGCCACTAAGATCCTGGGCCTAAACTCCTTACAAACTTCACAATCTACGGAGAGATGGGGGATGCCCAACCATTCTATAGACAGGTCATACAGGTTCCGAGTTGGGATTTTATGCCGATACACAAGACTAATTTTTAGAACTCCAAAAATAAAAAATACACTGCTCACCTAAGAGAGTCAAAAGATTTTAATAAAAAGCATTTTAGATTAACTGCAGAACTTCATCAGGTCTGCTGAAGTTTTGTACTTAATGACATACAAAAGCACTTATTTTTATTAAAATCTTTTGACTCTTTCTGGGCACCTCTTTTTTTAATTGTTCATAGAGTGGTACGAGGTACAATTTCATTATTTTTTTAAAAGTGCTTTGTTTACCCATTGTAAGCATCAACAGTCTTGAAAACCAAGTCAACATGCGCTTGTGCAAATACACACACACACACACACACACACACACACACACACACACACACACGAATCTCTTAACTATAAATAAAGTACAGTTGTGTACACCTACCATAAATGTAGATGTTAGAGTGTATTCACTGTTGCAGTCATCACAGTTGGGTTATCCTGCCAGGGGTAGCCCTCAGTCGGCCCTAATACCAGAGGCTTAATATTTCTGCATCGGTTGCTGTTGCTCCAGGACTGACGTCAGGTTGTCAGTGGTATAAAATCAGGCAGCCAATGCCATTACATCAGTTTTCCTTGCCTCAAATGTCAGGAGCCCCCAAATAGGGAGCTAGGTTATGCTGGAAGAACACCACCAGTAGAAAGTAAATACCAAATATCCTTGTAATGATTGAGGAAGAGAGAGACAGACAGACAAGGGGGATGGAGAGTGGGAAACCCAGACTGCAACAGTGAATACACTCGAACATCTACATTTATGGCAAGTGTACACAACTGTACTATGTTCTTTGTGTTTCACTGTTGCAGTCATCACACACGGGTTGATTACCAAAGCTGAAGAAAAGGGTGGAGGCAGTCAAGAAGACTGGGGGCTGGTAGGATGCCCTGCAAGACTGCGGTTGCAAAGCCTGCCCTGGAATTGGAGAAGGTAGGCAGCTGGTAATGCTTGGTGAAAGTATGAACAGAACTCCATGTTGCAGTCTCCAGGATGTTCCCTGGTAGGGACCCCTGTGAGAAAAGCTGCAGAGGTGGAGGTTGCCCTGGTGGAATGTGTCCTGACCCCCTTAGGGGGCGATTTCCTGTGGTATTTGTAGCAGAAATGGATACAGTGTGCTATCCATTTGGAGACTGTTTTTTGGAAATGGCCTTGCCCTCTGCCCCTGCTGCAAAGCTGGCTAGCAATTGGTCAGTTTTCCTAAATGATTTAGTCCTATCCAGGTAGAATCTGAGCTGTCTGTGCACATCTAGAGAATGCAGAATACTTTCCCCCTTTGTTTTGTGAGTTAGGGAAAAAAAGGTGGGGCAAATGAATAGATTGGTTGACAGCCGCACCGGACACCACTTTAGGCATGAAAGTTGGGTTAGTCCCGAGGGAGACCCTGTCAGCAAGAAAAATGATTAAGGGCTCTACTGCCATGAGTGCTTGTAGCTCTGAAACACTTATAGCTAAGTGATGGCCAGAAGCAACGCTGTTTTCCAAGAGAGGAATTTTAACTCTGTTGAAGCTGCAGGCTCAAAGGGGAGGTAGTGTGAGCTTTTCCAACACAAAGTTAAGGTCCCAAGCTGGGGTAGGAGCTCTTCTGGGTGGCCTTAAATTTTTAGCCCCTCTTAGGAACCGTTTGATGAGAGGGTGAGAAAAGAGAGGTGGCTCTGTGCTGTAATGAGCAGAAATGACAGAGGCATGAATTTTAATGGAAGAGAAGGACAGGCCCCTGTGTAGTAGGTCTGCTAGCTAATCCAGGATGAGAGGTAGGGAGGGCTGTGCTGCTTCAGCTCCTTTAGCCTGGATCCAGGTGCAATACCTTTTCCACTTGTCTGCATAGGATTTTCTAGTGCTGGGACGTCTGGCCTCACATATAACATCCAGGACTTGCTTGCAAAGACTGGCAACTGAAGGAGAGGTCAGGGAATAAGCCAGGCTGCCAGGTTCAGGGTCTGCAATTGTGGATGCATGCATTCTCCATTCTGCTGGGTCAGGAGAGTTGGGATCTGAGGTAGGTGCCATGGTGGCAGGGGTGACAGACTGCTTAGCAGTGGGTACCAGTGCTGGCATGGCCAGTCCGGGGCAATCAAGATTACTTTTGGTTTTTCCTCTCCTATTTTGAGTAGTACCCTTGAAAGTAGAGGTAGAGGGGGAAATGCATAGATCGAGAGGTTTACCCATTGGAATGATAGGGCATCCACTTTTCAGGCCTTGCTGCGAGGTTTCCTGGTGCATAATTTGCTGAGCTGGTGATTGTTGTGGGAGGCAAAGAGGTCCACCTTCGGGGTGCCCAATTTCTGGGTTATAATGTTGAAGGTGCTGTGGTCTAGCTGCCACTCATGTGGGTCTAGGAGGTTTCTGCTCAAGTTGTCTGCCAGAGTGTTTTGGGAGCCTGGCAGGAATTGTGCTTGCAGGTGAATTTGCATGGCTGAAGCCATGTGCCAAAGGGTCATGGCGAGCCTGCAGAGGGGATAAGAGTGAGCTCCTTCCTGCTTGGTGTACCACATTCACTGTGGTGTTGTCTGTATTGATCAGTGGAGGCCCCGGGGAGAGTAGGGGTCTGAAAGCTGTCAAAGCATGCTGAACAGCTAGCACCTCTTTTTGGTTGATGTGCAGATGTATTTGATTTGTGCTCCAATGGCCATGAATGCACCTGCCGTCCAGGTGTGCACCCCAGGCATAATCTGATGAGTCTGTGGTTAGGGTCTGGGCGACGTGGGGTTGTGAGAAGGGAAGACCCTTGCTGTGGTTGCATGTGCTGCCCACCAAAGAAAATCTTTCCTTAGACAGGGTATCATAGGTATGATAGTTTCCAGGTCCTGAGAGTGTTGACACCAAAGGCTTTTTAGGTACCACTGAAGTTTCCTTATATGCAGTCTGGCATATGGAATGAGCAGAATGCAGGATGCCTTGAACCCTAGAGCTTGCAGGATTTTCCTTGCAGATAACTGGGTTCTGGTGGCTAGTTGAGAGATGTAGCCTGTCAGATAAACTCGTTTTTCTGGGAAGCTGTATCCAGGCTTGCTCCCAGGAATACAATTTTCTGAGTGGGTACTAGTTTGGATTTCTTTTCAGTTATAGTGTACCCCAGGGAAGACAGTAGGTGCTTTAACAAAGGTCAGGTGCTGTAACAGCTTTTCCCGACTGTCCGCCTGAATCAGGCAATCATCTAAAGTAGGGGTAAATTTGAATAGTTCTTTGTCTGCAAAAAGCAATGGCTGGAGCCACGTATTTTGTGAAAACTCTGGGAGCAGTGGATAAGCCAAAGGGAAGTGCAGAGAACTGAAAGGGTATAGATCCTGCTCTGAAACAGAGATATTTCTTGCAGGAATCCCTGACTGGGATGTGTAGATAGGCCTCTTTTAGGTCAAGGGTGGCTAACCAAGCATCCTTGGATAGCATAGGAAAAAGCTGATGGAGGGCGAGCATTTTGAATTTTGTTATCACCAGAAAGGTGTTTAGAATCGATAGAGTGAGGATTAGGTGCCAGGTGCCCTATTTTCTGGGTAGCAGAAAAAGCCTGGAATAGAAACCTTGGCCTATCTGTTCTGCAGGAACAGGCTGTACTGCCCTCATGGAGAGCAGGGAATGGACTTGATTTTGAGCCTCTGTCCCAATGGTTTGGAGGAAGATCTGGGAACCCTTTTGGGGTAGAGTGTGGAAATAAAATTTGTATCCCTGGGACACTATTTTGAGAACCCATTGGTCGTTAGTGGTAGAGGCCCAGTTTTTGGCATGGGAGGTGAGTTTTCCTCCTAGGGGCACAAGCAGGTGGGCCGAGGTAAGGGGTGGAGGTGTAAAGTCACTGAGAGTTCTTTCTATAAAAGTGTGGCTTAGCACTCCCTGTTTTTGAAGTGGAGGAACTCCATTGCTTAGATCTCTGCATTCCCTGGGGCTGCTGTCTTCAGGGGGGGGGGTCTGCTTCCCCTAGGTCTTGTCTGAGCTGGCTTGAGGGGGCCGGAAAGGACCAGTGCTTGGTGGAGCAATGCCTTGTGATCCTTGGAGGCTGGACCTGCAAGAAGTCTTTACTGTCTGCATAGATTTAGCTTTTTCGTCCATCTTTTTTAAGACCTATTCTGCCTTGCTGCCAAACAAACTGCCTTTGTTCCATGGTGTGCCCAATAGTTTTGATTTGACATGGTCTGGCAAGGTCTGTTCCTTAAGCCAAGCATGTCTTCTCAGTACAGAACCTGTGAATGCTGCCCTGCAGGATGCTTCTAGGGCGTGAAAGCCACACTGCAAGGTGTGTCTAGTAACTTGGCTTGCAGAATGCACAAGGCTCCTGTAATTCTTTATTTTCTGCACAAGTCTGAAAGGTAGATATTTTTTGTTTAAGGAGTTCCATAGCATGTTGCTGGTATTTCAGCATGTGGAACTGAAAATGTAGTGCTCTAATGGCAAGAGTTGCAGAGGTGTATACTTTTTTACCCCATCTGTCTAAAGCTCAGTAATCCCTGTCCGAGGGGTGGGATTCTTAGCGGTTGTTGCCTTTATTCCTTTAGGTCCTTGTGAGATGACCGCTGGGTCCGCAGTAGGATTCTTGAAAAGAAATTTGTGAGAGTCAGGGACTCTGTAATACCTGTCGGGCTTCCTGGGAGCAGGAGGAAGGGTGTCAGGAGCTAAACTGGATTCCATGGAAAACATCATCCACAACATCCAGGACAGGAGGAATGGCTAAAGGTCTGTGTTGTGGTAAATCTAAGAATTCCCAGAGTCTCTTTTTGGACTGAGGATAGCCCTGACACTCCTGTTGGAAATGCTCCCTTAAATTATGTAGGGTTTCACCAAATGAAAAATCCTCTGGAGGAGAGGCAGAAGGAATGGATTCCTCTGCATCAGAATCCTCATAAGCAGATAAGGGTTGCATGTCTTCATATTCAGAAACCTCAGAGTCATCGGACTCCTGGTCAGATAAAACTGCTGGGGACAAGTCTCTTTCTTTTGGAAGGGGTACGCTGGCTTCCCCTAATAAGCAAGAAAAGGTCTTCCGCCATTTTAAGCATTTGAGATTGAGGCATGGAAGCAGGTGCTTGAGCTTGAGTCATCGGTTTTTTAGGCGTAGTTCGTACCCTGGGCCATAGAAACTCAGTAGTTTTAGAAAGGACTGAAGACGCGAAAGTCGTCGGTTTGTGTCGAGTACTGGTAGTGCAAAGAACTTCCCCAGAAGCCGGTGTCTGCTCAGCGGCTGCGGACCCATCCAAGGCAGAGACATCCGCAGGACCCTTCATCAAAGAAGAGTCTCGCAGCATACTGGACTCCGAACAGGTCTCGGTAGCGGCCTGTGAATCCACTGAAGTGGGCATCAGGGGCTGCGAAAGCACCTTACTCAGGAGCAGCGAACTGGCAACTAGCTTAACGGAAGTGTCGTCTGCAGTTTTGGACCTGTGCGGTCTGTCTTTACCCTTACGTTTTTTCAGAAGATCGGTAGTCGGATGGCTTACCGAAGCCATTTCGGAATAAGGAGATCAAGAGCGAAAATATTTAGCTATAAGGGCCTGACGAAGTATAGTTCTGGCATTGGACAAAGCACAAAACCGACAGCGACGGATGTCATGGTCTGGGCCTAAACAGGTGATGCAGTAAGAATGGAAAACTCTGTGTGGTATTTGCTTTCCACAAGCGAGACTATTGTTAACTTTTTCTGACATTGGTTAGAACAAGACAAAAGGATCCCCCAATGGGGTACTTAGCTTTACAAGACTTCAATTCTGAAATGAAAACTCAGGTAGCGGCCAACCGGCATTCATGTGAACTGCTTCTGCTTCGGGCTCCTCAGCAGGAAAGACTGATGTAATGGCATCAGATGCCTGATTTTATACCACTGACGACCTGATGTCAGTCCTGGACCGACAGCAACCGACGCAGAAATACTAAGCCTCTGGTATTCGGGCCGACTGAGGACTACCCATGGCAGGATAACCAAAGTGTGATGACTGCAGCAGTGAAACACAAAGAACATCACTGCTTGCAGATTAAATACAGAAATGTCAAAAATACAGAATCTAAAAATCTACATGTTTACTATAAAGTACTAAAAAGTAGCAGGAAAAACACGTCAAAAAGAAGGGGCTGACAAAATGCAAAAGACTTGCTTAACGGGAAAATAAATATCTAAAATACAAGAGATATAAGGCCACTTGTACCAATATGAAATTCTTATAGATTCATAGGTTAGTACTAGGCTAACTGCCCTTGTAGGCCATTTTAAGCCTTGCCAATCAACCCATGTGAGAATCAATCCCTGCACTTTGTGTCAGTAATGCAACTATCTTAACCATTATTGCCAACCTCCCTGCTTATTAAACTTTTTCAGAGGATTATCGCCTGAAGTGGATAGCTTAGCTGTAGGGAGACCATGTCCAGTCTCAAAGTCAGCAAAAGAAATATGTGGTACTTAGTGGACTGATGCTTGACAGGAGGGAAAATTCTTAAGGGCTTGAGATTGGAGCACTGATGCTGCCCAGCTACATCTGACCAGCAGTGTGAGAAACCATATGCAAGATCAGACAGACTGAATGAACAGGGTGTGTAAGTTATGCACGTACTAGAACATTGGCTATAACTAGTCTCTGTCCAGATACTGGAATAACTGGACTGATCACCTCAGTACCAACTTGCCTGGCAACAATGCTCCTCATAAGTTCAAGCTGCTCCACTGTCCCATAACTCCCTGCTCCGAACAGCTACCTGCAGATTGAGTAAAAGACTAAATATCCACTTTACGCATTACAAAATAAAAAACTTACATAACAGCTTAGAACCTTACAGAAAGGAAGACCTGAGCAACCATATTCCTACAGACCCCTCAAGACATGACAATTAGAATGGGGAAGATGGGTGGATTACTCCAGGGTCCAGATAAATCTAACGTTCCAATAAGTAAAAAGCTGAAGTATTTTTCTGGTGTTATTTGGACATTAGAACAAATGGACAGAAGCCCAAGCTGACTCTGGGCAGCCTAAGCTGACTAATCTCCAAAATGAAATCCTAGATAGGGTACTCAAACTACACTGTTTGGGAAAAGTAAGATAAGGATGACCATGTAGCAGCCGCTATGACATCTTCCAAAGAACAGATTATGTAAAAAGGCATTAGGTTGTCCTGTGCTCTGAGACTGCACTTTGGATCTGGTGGCTAAGGATTTCACAGCAGAACAGTAACAATGGGCTGCGCAATCAAACCACCACTTGGCTACATTTTGACCTTTCTTGATGGGCGAAAATTATAGAATGCATTGTTTGCCCTTCCTGAAGTCCTTTGTGTGATGAAGGTAAAAGTGAAGCCATTTAAGAATGTCTACACAATGAAGAGAATCTTCTCCTTTATTAAAATAATTAGGGAAGACTATGATCAAATTAATAGACTGGTTGAAATTGGTCTGTGTAGCCACTTTCAGCAAAAATGGCAGGTTAGCCCCAAGCATAACTTTGCTTTAATGAAAAACAATGTAGAGACATTATAAAGGTAAGGCATGAAGATCAGAAACTCTTCCAGCAGAACTCATTGTTACCAGAAGAGCAGTTTTTCAGGTCAAAAAATTGACAGATACAGAATTTGCTAGCACAAACAGTGGTCTGGTCAAGCTGTCCAAAATAAAATACAGGTTTCAAAGGGGAGAACGTCAAGTTAGCAGAGGTCTGGGTTTAAAAAATCCTTTCAAGAAAGCTTTGCATGCCTTGTGAGGTGTCAGCGAAGATGCAAAAAATCTACATGGAAAGATGAAATGGCTGATAACTGTCTTTAAGAAGGGGACCAGTTACTTTTCGATAAACAGGTATGCTACAAAGAGACCTCACTGTAGAATATATGTTTTCCCAAAAGGTCGAAAACATAGACTTATCCATTTACCTATATACATTTTCCTTTTTGAGGGTTTTTTGGTTCAGAGGTAAATGCTAGGCTATCAGTCTGCTGACTATTACAAGCCAAGCCAATAGCTAGATGTCAGGATCAAACCCTGTACCTTGTATCTGTGTGGTAAAGATCTTAACAACTATGCAGTAATGTAATTACTTCAGTAAGGAACACCTGATCCCTGGCCATAACTGGAAGCAGAAAAACAAGTGAATGGAGTACAAGTCCCAGTGAGGCATACGGGATGGCTGTGACAGCAGACAAAGGTGTTAAGGAAGGAAAATCGGCTTTCTCTTGATAGGAGGCCAAAACAAAATTTTTATGATTTAAACTAGTATGCCAACCCTGTTGGTGGCTTCTATCACCCGTAATTTTATCAATAACCATAAACATAAAATGAGCATTACTATGTTTGATGGTGTGTCTATATAAGGCGTTGGTTTCTTTTTTATTCCTGATATCGCTCTTATGTTCTGTCATGCGTATTCTAAGTGACCGGGATGTTTGGCCCACATAAAATGCCTTACATTGGCAAGTTGCTAGATAGATGATCCAGGTGCTACTACAACTGGCGAACATCCTAGATTGATACACTCTGTTAGTATTTGCACTTGTGATTTCTTTAAATCTACTAACCTGTGAGCAGGAGCTACAATGACCACACGGGAAGGTACCAAGAAGTTTATCTCCAGTTATAGTGGTTTGTTGAAATATGGCACCTCCACTTTCTTTGTGTTTATAATGAGAAAACAGACCTCCAAAAGTTTTGCCTCGTCTAAATGAAATTTGGCATCTGGGACCCAAAAGTGTTCTTAATCCCTCATTTGCCAAGAGTATATTCCAGTTGGAATCTAATATATGTCTAACCATGTGGTGGTTCCTGCCACATGTGGTCACAAACCTAAGGGTCGAATCCTTCTGATTGTTAGTAGATTTTCTATATTGTAACAAGGTATTCCTATCCAGTGCGTTACACCATTCACTTGCTTTATGTATATCCAATTCTCTATATCCCCTGTCTCTAAATCTATGGTATAGATCCTTTCTGGCATGTTCAAAATCTTCCTCGGATGAACTAATGCGTTTAATACGCATAAATTGAGATTTTGGTATATTCCGAATGGTGTGGTTCGGATGCATGCTAGATGCATGAAGCAATGTATTATACTGTGGGTATTTTCGATAAGTTTTGGTACTTAAGGTATGATCTGTGTTTCGGTATACTGTGACATCTAGAAAGTCAATGGTATCGTGATTGGACATAACAGTGAACTCAATACCTCATATATTTCCATTCAGATATTCAATGAACTCTTGTAAATATGCCTGATCCGCCCGCCACACCATCCAACAGTCATCCAAGTATCGCCGCCAGATATCAATTTCCACCATATATAAATTGTGTGATGTATCATAGATCATGCATTCTTCAAAGTAGGCCATAAATAGATCCGCATATAAGGGAGCAAAGGATGCTCCCACAGCAGTACCTTGTAGCTGCCAAAAACACTCTCCATGAAAGTAAAATATATTTTTGTTCAACACATGTTCTGCCATGCAGACCAATAAGGTGTTAAATCCTGGTGGATATAAAGCTGATCTTTCCAACCAATATTGTAAGGCTTGTAATCCAGCCCAATGCGGTATGCTGGTGTATAATGATTTCACATCCAACGTGCACATTAACCACCCTTGTTCCAATTGTGTATCCCCTATAATTTGTAGGAAATGGGTTGTATCCTGTAATCGGGCTCTAACTAAAATTAGTAATGGCATCAGGTAATGTGTCAGAAAAGCTGATAAAGGTTCTGTTAGTGAACCTATGCCAGATACGATAGGTCTACCTGCAAGTTTTGAAATTGACCTATGTATTTTGGGAAGGAGATAAAGAATTTGTTTCTGCGGGTCCTTGACCGTAAGACGTTTCACAGTATTTTGTGTAATAACACTCTCTTCTTCTGCTGGGTTCAAAAACTCATCTATTTCTTTCTTAAAGACATAAGTAGGGTCAACAGACATCTGCATATAGCATCTGGTATTTGACAATTGTCCCTTGCCCTCACTGAGATAGTACCCCATATTCACTACTACAACCGCACCTCCCTTGTCTGCAGGCAGAATGGCAATGTTGTGGTTGTTCCCAAGTTCTTCAAGGGCAACCTTTTCTGATGATGATATATTTTGGCCCCGAATGCATGACTCACTATGCCGAAAATGTAAATCTCTTAACACTGACTGTTGAACTATAGAGACATATTTACTCATCGGGGGTTGGAATTCAGATTTGAGAAACCTGAATTCCTGTGATCTTTGAGAAATGTGGTCTGAAAAAAAACAACTTCAAGTTAAGATTACGACACAAAGACAGTACATCATTGACAACGTTATATTCATCAGGAAAGAAACCAGGGATAAAACCACAACCTTTATTAAGTAATGTGTCTTGTGCATCAGTACGTTGTACATCAGATAAAGTCAGTACATTGTGATACCTTTGTTCAGTTAGTTCAACAGTGTTTGTACCAATCCCTCCATGGAGTTGGATCTTATGCGCATGTCTATGTTTACGGCCCCTCCCCCCATCTCCTCCTACTATGTCTAAAGGGTGCATAGCATTAGACTTTTTGCTTTTGGGTGATTCGCAATAGCTACTACTGTCATTATCTGTATAGGATGATTCTTCTCCTGAGGTGCTAACAGGTCTGTCATTAGACTTAAGAATAGATCTGGGTCTCTTCCTAGGCTTGGTGCCAGCTGTCCCCCGACCAATATCAGTGAATCTGACAGATCTAAATGTGTCAAACTGGCGACCCCTTTGATAATCAGCACAATCCCGGTTAAATTTACGAATTTTTCTATCTTTAGTTTGTTTGTCAAAACTAGCCAGATCTTTTGAAAGTTTATTGACTGAAGTGGCATATATAGGCTGGGACTCGTATTGCTTACATTCCTCACAGGAGGCATTGACCGTTGCTACATTGATATCAACCATCCTTTCGTAATATGAGTCAAGAATCTTTACAAACATCATGGATGACTGCTGTAGAGCTAGGTTCCATTCTCTGGTCAGCCTGTCCTCCGACCTGCTGACCAGAGGTTGTAACCGAACTCTTAGGCCTCTTGGGGTGATTTCCTTATTGATATATGCCTTGAATAATCTTAGGTGCCAAATATTGGCCCTTAAGTTCTTTAAACTTTTGTTAAGTTTATTGAAAGCTAATTCACATCAATTAGTAGGACCCAAGTTGGAGCCATTCTGATTATTGCTTGGTATGCCATTTATTCCAAAGATTCCTATGTCATTCCGATCAGCACATAATCCATGTAGAATCTGCTCCAGGTCCATAATTTATATAGTATGTCAGAACAGTAATAATCACACAACAGAATGGTGAACAATCAAAAGATAGCGGGTTTCAACCAATATCCCAGTATCATAAATTAACAGGGCTGATGCTGAAAACATAGGGGTTGATAGCACCACAGACCAATATAGGCATGTATCAATAATATATATACTTTAATCAAAGGACAGCTGTCCACCAAAAGAAAAAATAACCGTAGAGACCCAAACCATCTGTATAATGACACTGGAACCCAGAAGATTTCTTTTGATTCCTACAGTTTCCAAAATGACCAAATTTAAATGTATCACAAAATATATGGATCAAAAGTATATCAGTCTTAAGTTCCTCTATCATGAACAACATACAATGTCCATACAACTCACATGGGTGGTTGAGCTGTATTCAAAAAGGACAAAATACAGCTAATATATTAACAGACCCTATAGAAATTGTACTTGTATCTCTATTATTATTAATAAATGTAAAAGGACTCCCATACCACCATGTTTGGTCAAAACCAATTCCTATTCACAAATATTCAATAAATGGGACTGTCCCAACAAGTTTCACAAAAAATGAAAACCCTATTGCATGTACACACATCATATGTTGTTACGCTTTAACACTTATAGTCATATGTTGTATAATAACTTCTGTGTGTATTAATAGATGGGTGTCCTATATTAAAGTATCACATGCAATATTAGGTCATTTCACATCATAGGTGTACTAAAAAATATGAGACTGAAAAAATGTCTGCTATCAACAAGTGTACAAAACACCAAGGTTAAACCATGCCTTCAGTATACGTTTGGAAATACTAGTTTGAAAAATCAACTTGGCTGATCTAGTTCTTATAAATATAACAACTAATAAGATATTCAAACTAAAAGCATCCAACACTATTACAATTCTTCACTGACATCTGACCCATCTTCATACATATACTGACATCAGGCCCAAATATACATAGACAATATGCATAGCCATGTCACTGACACCTTTGATAGTCAAACACTTCCCATATATTACTAATAATACTGTATATCCAATATGTTGTATATCACAAATGAACTAAAACATTTTTTTGTTATATAAAGATATGACATTTAAATTAGTTGAACCATAGGTCCTTAAAGTCACTAATTACTTTCACCGTATATGTCCATATGTGAGTTGTTCCAGAGTTAGAATCCAAACAGAACTTAAGGCCAGTTATAAACAATGCCCTAAAGTCCTAATGATTTACTTCGGATATCGAAACTAAAATTAGTTGTTGTCACAGTACCTTATACGACACAAGCCGTTAAATGTAAATGTAAAGTGCGTCCAAGGAGATATCGAAAGTAATTAGACACAAAAAATGTTTAAAGTTGTCCCAATAACACACTACACCAGTTGATTGTCCACACAGGTGTACCTTGATGAAAAATAATCCTGTCGCTGTTTGCACGTCTTGAAATAACGCTAGAATCTGCCCAAACAGCTTCCTCACAGAATCTTGACGTAGGCCTTCCCAATTGAAAAAAGAATAGTTCAAGTTGAAAACAAATTACGTCTTAATATTAGATGAAAACATCTGTCCCCCTTCCAGACTTGGCATTATGGCCTTGTTTGATAGTCTCTCATCACACACAAGATGTGCTGGCAATGGGGATACAGAACCACCCATCCAGGAGAATCTGAACTGCATGTAAAAAGAAGTTATGTACTCACCATAACATTCCAATTCCATCTGAATTGTTGTTCTTCATCTGTCTTCAACCTGTGGGTTAGGCACAGACATCAGTGCTGAGCCGGCCATATCCAAGATATGGTGCCAAAACTGGGCTCCTCCTCTACCCAGAATGCCGTCTCTCCCTCGCTACCTCAGAGTTTGCCTGATAGGTTCCTGACATAATACCACAGAAAGCCACGATGACAGCCAATACCCCCTTAAAGAGGAGGCATAGAGAGAAAGGAAGGCCTCCTCTGCTAGGCCAAAGTGCTCGTGGTAAGTGGAAAGGAGGGAGGGAAGGTTGAAGACAAAAGAACAACAATTCAGATGGAACGTTATGGTGAGTACATAACTTCTTTATCTGACATTGTTGTCTTCATTTGATCTTCAACCTGTGGGACAGAGTCCCCAACTACTTGAGTCCTTGGTGGCCTTAAGGAAGGATGTTTCAGAGCACGGCGGAACCAAAGGAAGCTCTGTTCTTAGATGAACTATCCAATTTGTAATGGGATAAGAAGGTATGAGACCTGACCCATGTAGCTGCAGCGCATATCTCATCAACTGGAACTCTAAGAAAAGGCTGATGAAGTAGACACAGCCCTGGTAGAATATGCCTTCACTGCAGAAGGAAGAGAAACACCATACTTGTCATAAATAAACGTGATACATTTCGCAATCCAGTTGGCAATGGTTACCTTGGAAACAGGTGATCCCAATCTGGGCTTAGAATATGATACAAACAGCTGACTGGACTTTCTGAAATATTTGGCTCTATCTAGATAAAAACAGAGCTATGTACATCAAACATGTGTAATGGATATTCCCCTTTGTTTTGAAACTCTGAGAAGAACACAGGAAGATGGATGACCTAATTAATATTCCTCTCTGAAGTGACCTTGGGCATGAAGGAAGGGGTCGCCCTAAGAGAAAGACGAACTTTGTGAAATATAAGGTACAGAGGGTGAATGCAAAGCGCTTGTAATTCAGAAACCCGCTTAGATGAAGTAAGAGCTACCAACAAAGCATTTTCCATGACAGGAACTCTAGATGCACTTTTGCGCTTTTAGTACAAAGGTTAGGTCCCAAGGAGGGGTAGGGTCCTTAACTGGAGGCCGTAAAATAAATGTTCCTTTCAAAAAGGCTTTGCACAAGCTAGAAGTAGCCAAAGAAGAATCCTGGAGTCCGACATAATGGGATATGACAGCTAGTTGGACTTTAACTGTTGAGAAACTGGCACCTTGGTTGCACCTTGGTTGAAGATGCAAGCCAGAAAGTCTAAAACCGAAGATACAGACGCAGCAAAAGGATCCACCGAATTGTGGGACACCCAAAAGGAAAACCTCTCATTTGGTAGCATAAATCTTCTTGGTAGACGACTTGTGAGCGGAAAGCAATATGTGCTTCACAGAAGAAAAAAGCACAGGAACTCTAGCCATCACTGGAACTGCAGAACCCAAGCTGTGCTCTTCAGACTTTTTAGATCTGAATGAAATCGCCCTCCGGATTGGAAATCGGATCTGGACATTGATACAGAATCCAAGGACGACTGACACTGAGACACAAAGGAGAGGAAACCAAACTTAATGAGGCCAGAAGGGGGCAATGAGGATCACGCAGCACCTCAACTTCTGTGCCTTCTGAAGGAATTTTGACATAAGAGGGAGGGTAAGCGTACAACAGACCGGGGGACAAGCATGAACTACAGCATCTCTGGGAATCTCTCCTCTGAGGGAAATTAGGGTGAAAACTCGCTGCACTTGGCATTGGAAAGTCATGTGAAGAGATTGCAGCATGGCTGACCCCATTTCTAGAAGATCATGTTCGCCACGGACTGTTTCAGAGACCACCTGTGAGGAGACAAAATGGTCCTGCTGAGTTTGTTCGCTAGAATGCTGGAACTCCCCAGAATGTGCATTGCAATAAGAAAGTGGCCTGAGGAAATCGCTCACTCCCACAATCTTATGGCCTCTCGACAGAGGGGATATGATCTAGTTCCTCCCTGTTTGTTGATATATCAGACCACTGCCATGTTGTCTGTCTCAATCTTATTTATTTATTTTTTTACAGAGAAACGCGTAGGGTACGGAAAAGGTTAGAAACTTAGAAAAGTAGATGAACAGTACCAGAGGTACGTAGATTTTTTCAATTTCAGAAAAAATCACACCAAAGAAGGAGCTCAGCCAGGAAGGAGCTCAGCCAACTCGCTTGTAGCTGGAATGGCAGCAAACAAGATCTAAGGTAGTGAGGGAGAGAGGGGCACTATGGGTTGGGGAGGAGCTCAATTCTGGCACCGTAGCTTGGATATGGCCGGCCTGGCACTGATGTTGGTGCCTAACCCACAGAATGAAGATCAAATGAAGCAAAAACATAAAATAAAGCACAGCTTCAAGGCAAGGACAACTCCAGGGTGAAAAATTCTCAAATCATTTATTCTGGTACCTTGGCCTTTCACCTTCAAGGAATACAAGTGTATAAACACCCCCCCATTTTATAGTCATCCAAAGTGTGATTAACACCATATTAACACCATAGTTAAAACCAGTGTTACCTTAAAGGCAGAGAACATAGCGTTACATCGTGTAAATGTGACATTTTTACAAATATAATTAAATTAGAGTAGCTTAAATATTGAATTATACCACATAAAAAAGCATTTTAACATCCTTTCAAAATGCACCTTATTTTTAGAAAATATATATGACAAACCCCTGAATTCAACTACAAGATTAAATTACTTTATATGTTCATGCCCCTAGGTTGAAGTGTCCTGAAATGTATTATCAATTTGCTTTCTAACTTAGTTAATTTCTAAAATTGCCTCCATTATTCATAAGGGGACATGCCAGTACACTGAAGAATAAATCTTTACTATATCCCTCATGTACTGATATAAAATGTTCTGCTACTGAACTTAGAAAATGTCTTTCTAATACCCCCCAAGTGCTCCATGATTCTTACTCTGACTTTCCTTTTTGTTTGACCTATTCAAAAGTACAAGTGGCAGGGACAGTTAAAAGCAACACATCAACCATGGATAAAAGACCCGCAGAAAGTATGCCAAGAAATAGTCAGAGCGCAAAGTAATGGAACTGACTGAACTATTGGTCCTAACAGTACAGAATGTAAAGATTTGCTAAAAAATAGTAGTGACAGGAATAGAGTTGTGGTAAACCAGACAAGGCAGATGTTTCAACCTTAAAAGTAAGGACAGTTCTAAAAGGAAGTGTATGTACACAGCAGACAGAGTCAAAACCAGTAGGGGCCAGTGAATGCAATATCACAGTCGCTAGGGAATACTACATTTGCAGTACAAAAGCATATAAATGGCGTCCTATGGAATGGGAAAAAAAGTTATTGTCCATCTCCGCCTTTATTCTCACTTGTGGGTCTGATCCATCTTGGCCTTTTCCAAAAGCTTAAGGCCTTCAGCAAAGCTCATGGGCATTCTCCCTTAGCCATGATGCAGTTCCCTAAACCCTCAGATCTTGTTTGCCCATAAGAAAAAAAAAAACTTTAGTGTAATTAAGGTTATAGGTAACAATATTTTCAGTGTAAGAACAAGTGGTTTCTGAGGCTAGAGAGTCCAAAGGATATCCAATTACTATTATCTGATCTCCCAGAAGCGTAATCAAGGGGTAGGCGGGTGGGTTGTGAGAATAAAGGCGGAGATGGACGACACACACATGGAATGTTATGGTAAGTACATAACTTCTTTATTTTATGTTGTTAATCTCACCTTTATTCTCACGTGTAGGACCATCCCAAGCTACCTGACTCATGGGAGAATATTCCTCAGGACAATAGACTCAAAGGATGCTCTACTTATGGAGGCCAAATCTACTTTGTAATGAGTAATGAAGGTATGAGGACTTGCTCATGTAGCTGCAGCACAGATACTGCCAAAGAGAGCCTTGCTTGGAAAGCTGAAGGAGTAGCCATCGCCCTGGGGGGAATGAGCTCTGATAGGTGCAGGGAGAGTTTTGTTCTTAGAATTGTAAATAAAGGAAATGCATTTGGAAAACGATATGGATAAGGTAACCTTAGATCTTATAAGCCTTTGAGTATTGGAACAGGAAACAAAGAGCTGATCTGATTTTCTGAATTCTGTAGATCTATGTATGTAAAAATGTAACTGCCTATGAACATCTAATAGATGTAACAAATATTCCCCTTTTTTCTGAAAATTTGGGAAGAATATTGGAAACTCAATAGAATGACTGAGGTCACTTTCAGATACTACCTTGGGCAGAAAGGGGGGTTGGAACGTTAAGATACTCTGCCAATATGAAAAATCAAGTATGGTGGTATGACAGAGAAAGCCTGTAATTCTGAAACTCTTCTTGCTGAGGTGATGGCTACTGGAAACGGTCTTCCAAGAAAGATACTTTAAGTCACAGATAGCTTAAGGTTCAAAAGGGAGGATAGATAATATGTGACAACACAAACTTTAGCTCCCAAGATGGAGATGGGTCTTTGTACAAGGTCTTTGAAGTGTGGTTCCTTGTAACAAGGCTGTACAAAGCCTGACATAATTCCGTAGCCATTTTCTCCTATATGAAAGTTTGAAATGGCTGCCAATTGAACTCTAATACTAGCTGCAGCACCACCTTCACTGAAAAGTTTAGCCAAGAAGTTGAATATAAAATGTAGGAGCGCAGTGAATGGAACAATCTGATTAGAATTAGCCCATAAAACAAACTTTTTCTTTGCACAGTTTTCGTGTGGATGACTTATGTGAAGAAATTAGAATGTCTCTTACTGGATGGGAAAGTGAAGGAAGCCTGGCTATCAGGGGAAATGGAGCACCCAAGCTGTCAGTTTGAAGTTTAGACTGGGATGAACCATTCCTGACGGGTTAGTCAGAAGATCTGGAATGGGGTCCAGAATCCATGGTTTGTCCTGAACACAAGGCCAAAGGAAGGGGAACCAAATTTGTTGAGGCCAATAGGGGGCAATTAGGATTATTGTAGTCTTCAACAGACTTGCTTGCTGTAGTAGTTTGAGAATTAGAAGAGTTGGTGGATAAGCATAAAGGAGTACTGGAGGTCAACTGTGATCAAGTGCATCCTTTGATGACTCCCTCGGATGGGGAATGAGAACAAAGTAGTTGCTGCATTGGTGGGTAAAGCAAAAATGTTGCAGCAAGGCTGTCTCCATTTTCGGAAAAGTCTCTTCTGCAATATTTTGATTGAGGGACCACTCATTATGGCAATAGTCTAGTTCAGTGTCTGCTGTTTTGCTGGATTTCCTCCGGATGTGCATTGCTATCAGAAATCGATTGGAAGATGTAGCCCTATTGCTAAACCCTTAGGGTTTCCTGACAAAGGGGGTAAGACTTGGTTCCTCCTTGCTTGTTTATGTATCAGACTACATACATGTCTGACTGGACTGCTAATATTCCCAGAGGGAGTGCGTCTTGAAATGCTTGCAACGGTAAAAGCACAGCCCACATCTCCAGGACGTTTATGTGCAGATGGGTGTCATGTTGATGCCAGATGCCTTGAACTGTCTTCCCTAGATAATGCCCCCCCCCCAATATGGGAAGTGTCCGTGGTCACTGTGGCTTGGGGTTGGGAAGGAATAAAGTGAAAGCCCTGAGATACCAGAGGAGAGTGAATCCACCACTGAAGATCCCTTTTGCATGAATTTATCTTGATGTTATCATTGATGGTTCTAGAATTTACCACTGTGTCGAAAGTAACCATTGCAGTATTCTAATGTGAAGACAAGCTAAGGGAATAAGGACAACTGAGGTGGCCATTTTGCCTAGTACTTGAACTAATCTGGCAGCATCTCGTTTCTTTCTGATCAACATTTTTACACAATACCAAAGACCGTCTACTCTGTCTTGTGGAAGTTTTGCTATCATTCTTCTTGCGTCTATTTCTGCTCCTATGAAGACCAAGTTCTAACATGGCTCTAGAGCAGATTTTTCATAGTTTACTGTAATCTCGAGAGAGGAACTGAGCTGTAGTGTGGAGTTTTTGGCCTGTAGCAGAAGATGCCTGGTTAGGGTGGTTATGAGCTAGTCGTCCAGATATGGAAACACCCGGAATCCTTGACATCTCAGGTGAGCCGTAACTACTGCCATGAATTTCGTGGACACTCCAGGGGCTGTAGTGAGACCAAAGGGCAGAGCTCGAAACTAGAAGTGACCGGCTCCTAGCCAGAACTGCAAGTGTCTTCTGGACGACCTTTCCATCTGTATATGGTAGTATGCATCTTGAAGATCTACAGAGCACATCTAATTGCCCTTTTTTAGAAAAAGTAAGTACTGACAGCAGTATCACCATCTGGAACTTGCTCTTTGACTGATTTGTTTAGATTGCTGAGATCCAGAATGGGCCTCAAGTCCCGTGTTTTCTTTGAAACTAAAGATAATCTCGAGTAAGTTCTAAATCCTCTCTGGTCTGTGGGAACTTCTTGGATGACTCTTTCTTAGCAACTTTTGAATTTCTAAGGTTGCTTGTTACTTCTGACTGGGTGGAATGTCTGGAACCATTTTGTTTTTGGAAATGGGGAGGGGAAAAAGGAAGGATATAATACCTGGATATTATGTTCTGCACCCGTAGTTTGTCATTCTTAGCCAGGTATGAAGGTGCAGAGACAACTGTCCCCTGACTGCCTCCAGAGGAGGACAACTGGCACCCCTTCAGGAGATCTGAAAGGGCTTACCAAAGAAAGATTTTCTGGAGCCTTGATTCTGCGGGCCTCCCTTGCTGCGAGGGTGGCGTCTTCCATTACTGTTCCCCTCTCTCCCTCTAAGGGAACTTTCACCCTGTGTGTCTTCAAAAGACCTCTGATTTTTTGAACCACATCTTTCCACTACCTCTTTGACCTTTGGGAAAGGGTCTGGTGGGTGATAAAAATGTACCCAATGGCAGATAAAGTCTTGCCTGCCTGTTCAGACCTGGTGAATGTCTCTAACTTTGAGCCCAAAAAGAGAGGAGCCATCAAGAGAGACATTACTGAAAGAAGACTTGAAGGGCTTCTCCAAAGACACATCCAGGCCTGCCTCCTAAGTGAGATGCCTGAACCCACTGCCCTACTCTTTCCATCCGTTACATATGAGGTGAATCTCATGGAAGAGTTTAGAACAGAATTTAGGGTGGCGAGCTGATAGGTTACTTTGTCTGCAAATTATCAGCTACAGCTCCTTGGAGGGAGACTGACAACTCCTTTATCAGATCCCTCTGTAGTCTAGTAAAATGTGTTAAGTAATTCAGCAACCGTAAGGTGAAGGTTGCCGACAAAAAGATGTGGTTCCTGTATCTATCCATGGTCCTAGAATCTTTATTCGGGGATGGATAGTGTAACTAGTCTCAGACCGTTCTTTTTTAGTGGCCGCTGCCACAACCATGGCATCAGCTGCTACACCTTTGGAGGAAAGCCTTGTCCGAAGGGGCAGTAATTTATTACTTGAAGTAAAAAAACAAGTACCAAACCAACACAGCTAGGCAAAAACTATTTACCGAACATAAAAGAAAGTGCTAAAAGTAAGCGCTTTCTCAATAACACTATCGCTTCTTCAGACTGTTTTTTTACTTTAAGTTTACACAGTTTTCTTGCACCACACCTTTCACCTATTCCTGTGTATTTTTACTTTTTGTGGGCAGTAATTTATTCATTTGGCCACCTAGGAATAGGGTCTATGCTGTATGGGGTCTCCCAAACCTTCCAAAAGATTAACTCAATAAGCTCATCAGAAGGAGGGGTCATCCAAGAGGTAGAACGGCGAGACCCAAAGACCTTCAGGTTATACCAACTCATCAATTGAAGGGGTTGTGGACTGCCAGTTGCCACTCTTAACATTTCCAGGATGTCTCAGAAGGAGACATCTTCAGGAGGGGACTGAGGGACCCTTCTGCATCATCGAGGTCAGTATCAGATGTGTCTGACTGTTCTGGAGAGTCCACATGCTTCCTCTTGCAAGTCCATTTCCAAAGGACTTGCATAGTGGGGTGATCTGGGAAAGTTTCAGGAGGATGGGGGTCCCTTGCTGGACGTCCTGAGGAAAGGGTACTCAAGAAGGCATAGTCACCAGCCCAGAAGTGGAAGCAAGATCCAGGTGAGACTGTTTGAGACTGGGATGCAGTCAATACCCTCCTCATAACCTCAAAGGCACTCCGGCCCTGATCCGAAGTCGTCCCTGGAGCCTACAAAAAGGTAGTCAGAGCCAAGGGAATCTCTGGCACAGGAGCTCTAAAGGCAGAGGTAGGATCCAAACTCACATGTGCTGAAGCCCTAAGAGCCAAGGTCAGATCCGGCGAGATCTGAGCTTGCTCTTCAGGCCCAACTGGGGAATGTCAGCTCCTAGAGACCTCCCACTCAGATAGAGCAGAACTCAGGACAGACGTCAGATACGAAGAATCTTTGGACCAGAGATCAGAAATGGACACTAGCTGGACATTTGAAACTACGGGCTCCAATACCAGGGGTTGGATTGGAGGAGGAATAGGCACCGATGGAAAGGACTTTGCTGGATTCAATACCTTTGGGCCTGGATCCAATCATAACTTGACCAAAGCCAGTGTCTTCAGAAGCCTCTGTACTAACCTAGCCACATTATATCAAACAAGCTCCTAGTAGACTGGGTAGATAAAGCAGGGGATCTCAAATTTGTCAATATTGGCAATGGGAGCTGAGAAGATATAGGCTCCAATGATGGAGAATGACTCCAAAGTCTAAACTCAGTGGGTACCAAACAGGTTGGAGAAGAAGGTCCAGGCTGCTCTGAAGACCTCTCAGATCCAAAACCTACTGGCTGCTCTGAAGAAGCTGTAGGAGCTGTCAGATTAGGTACTTTCTGTCTCAGCTCAGAGGATGATCTTGAAGTCGAGGAAGGTCGCTTTTGGGTTTTCGCTGACTTGTCCGATAATTTACTATACTTAGAGGACTTCGTTGAAATAGCCTCAGAAAAATGAGTTTTTAGTAAACCTTTTAATATTAGTTTATTTTTACGCTCCATAAAAGCTCTTTGGTTGAAGCCATGAAAAATGGAGCATGATTCCTATAAATGTAAAGGCCCCAAGCAATACACACACACACAAAGTGTGTATATCACTTACAGGCATCTTTTCTTCCACATTCGTCACATTTTTTTAAAACCAAGGGTTTCCCCATCCTGTTTTGAGACATACTGTTGATTTCAAACACCAGCAATTCAAATCAAGCTTCAGAAAAAAAGAAACCAGCACCACACACACTAACACCCTATAACTAAAAACGGACGTTAATTAGACTGAGGAAATCTAGAAATTTTAAGATGAAAACAAAGTTTTTTTTTTAAATTCTAGAATTAGAGTGTTAAAGAATGTCCTCTAACTTTAACAGACATTGGAAAGGGAAAGAGAACAACACTCGCACAGCAAAAACAAGCGTCTTTAATAAAAGTCAGACCAAGAAGGGTAAGGGAATTACTAACTAAAAATAGAAGAGAAACAAAGTACAAAAGTCAAATAATTAAGTAGGAAATACAACGAATATATAAATAAACTTTCACTTAGCCCTGAGCTTCTTGAAGGTCCACATCTTTCGCGGAGTGGCAAACAAGATCTGGAGGTTTAGGGAACTGCATCATGGGTAAAAGGGAGAATGCCCTTGAGCTTTGCTGAAGGCATCAAGATATTGAAAAAGGCCGAGACGGATCTGATGGATCGGATCAGACCAACAAGTGAGAATAAAGATGAGATTGACAACATCACATGGAACCCATTATGTAGGGTATGCAATACCCTCAATAAAAGATTAACTAAAAAATTGCCTGAAGATAAAATAAGAAATGTCAGGAGAAAGAGAATTAAGAAACAGTACTGGTACATTAGATCAATCATAGGTCTACAGTCATGACAAATACAGCAGAAGCAAAAGGGTCTTTCTGCTCCGATCAATGAAAAGTGCTGTACTTACATTCCAGACAAGACAGAATCCATAAAGCAACATTTAAGTAAAATACAATTAGTACCGGAAACGGCTAGAAAGACACGGAACAGTTGACTGGAAGGATTGGTTAAATGAGTTATTTTCAGAATGGTGAAAAACCATCATCACAATTTTAATTGCTATAGTAGCTATTATTTTGTTGATCATAATAACATGCATGTGTATTAAACTTTCATTTAAAAAGACTGCCAATCAGGTATTCATTTCATTGCAACTAATGTAGGTGATAAAAAAAAGTAACATAACCAATGGAGACACTATTTTTCTGCAAGATTTAAATTTGATTGAATATTTTTTCGCTTTCAAAATAAAAAGAGGAAATTGATAGAATTATATAAGCATAATATTAGTTTCCCTCATATAGCAAACTTTTCTCCCTCACAGTAACAGAGGTTTGGTAATCATAACAGTGTGAACAGAAGGTGCTTGAGTGAACCAAAAAATATACTTCTGAATGTTTTTGTAACAAATGGCATTAACAAGAGAGGCTTGTTGAGACATCCTAAACAGTTGAACGTACACATATTCAAGTGAAAAGGGAAATGGCTAACAGCAGAGAAAAACTGTAAACTATTCCAATCAATGAAAGAACATTTCGGCATGCTGAGAACTGCTTTTCTCTGGATTGAGATAAGGATGCAGACAAAGAAGGCTTCAATACAGGAAAAGAATGTTTTCATCAAGGATAAAGTTTTAAAACTATAAAAGTGGCTGTAAAGACTTTTTCGGTGGACATTTTTATAATCTGAGTCAGCTGAGGAAGTGCAGTGTATCTGACAGTAATCTAGCTGTGTTGCTTGTTTCAATAAATCTGTCAGCAATTACGAACATTGGGCTGTACAGTGTGTGCCTGTTGCGGTTAATTTCAATTTAACAAGCACATACACAAAATCAAGATGCAAAATGCCAACAGCACATATAAACTTGTGCAACATAATAAGCAGTACTTTTTTCCTACAATAAAGCTTTTCTGCCATATACAGTCTCTGTACTCATCTGTGGAAAAAGAGGATCTGTGGAAGGACTGCCTCTGCCATCACTTTAGACATTTTTTAAACAAAAAGTCTACAACTTTCAGCTGTGTTCTGAAATTTGCTTTGTTAAATTTTACAATACAAAAAAACACAAAACATTTTGGTGCCATTATTAATGCAAAAAGAGCATGAAAAATACTGATTTGCAGGAATGATTATCTAGCATTAAAACTCGAAAGCTGGAGGAGGCTGCCTATCATTCCCAACACAAATGCAACGTCTACAATAAATGCAGGCAGGGCGATGATCAAATTTACTAGTGCTGCAGGCAAACTGCATCAGACAGAAAAATTATTTACAGCACTTTACTACAAAGCTGGTGTGACACAGGAAAGCAACATCCTCAGACTTTGGCGGGCCAAAATCTTTAGGGAAAACAGTGCAGTGTTGAAGATGTACATGCTGATACTGTTAAAACTGCTTTAATATACAAAAAAATAAACATATTCTTACCTCTTTTACGACTGCAGTGATAAGTCTGCGAGCCAAGACAAGGATAGCAAACGTCAGCAGATTGTAATCTATCAGATGAAAGTTCTACAATAACCAGATACGTAATTAGTATATTTTAAGACACTTGAACAAGTTTCTTTACAATAGAATATAATTCTGGACCTTTTCTCAAGCATACATCAAGATAACGGTTATATAATGTACGTGTGTACACACTGCATTTTGGTTACCTGCAAGGTTTTTTTTTTTTGGCAACTCACAGAATGTAGAAAGAAATGCAAGATACAGCTTCCTTCACCGAGTGATGACATTTGGATTACATAACAATGATGGCTATAGTTGTAGTTTCTTACAAATGCAAACTGAAAAGCATTCCAGTAAAAGATGAAAGCATTTTCAGAAATGTAGTACATCCTGATGGAAGTCATACCTCGGTAGTATCATGTCAACATGGCAAATATAAGACATTAAAAGTAGAACGGATCT
Source organism: Protopterus annectens (assembly GCF_019279795.1). Taxonomy (NCBI): domain Eukaryota; kingdom Metazoa; phylum Chordata; order Ceratodontiformes; family Protopteridae; genus Protopterus; species Protopterus annectens. The sequence continues at coordinate 1,480,980,194 of NC_056726.1, forward strand.
CTGCCAAAACAGGAGAGTCTACAAGTCAAACAACAACCATCTCCTTTGCTAGTCAAGTGTCCCTAGAACACAGAGGTCTTTTTTTCAAATGGTTCTTTCAATGGAATACCAACCAGCAGTTATACTGTGCAAACAAGTGACGGAGGAAAGTACAGTTTTGTACACTTAACATAAATGTAGATGTTAGAGTGTATTCACTGTTGCAGTCTACATTTGGGTTATCTGCTTGCAGGTAGCCCTCAGTCGGCCTGATTATCAAAGTCTTGGGTCCTGCATCGGTTGCGGTCTCATCTTCCATGACGTCAGGTAGTCAGGGGTATAAAGCATGCAGCCGACACCGTTACATCAGTTTTTCTTGCCTCAGATGTCAGGTGCCCCCTTAATGGGAAGCAATTATATACAAGGTTACACCTCCAACAAAAAGCAAATACACCAGAAAGTTTTAAGCATAGCAAGCAAGAACAGAGGTATAAGCCAACAGAAGTCAGGGGGCTGGAGGGAGGGTAACCAGGACTGCAACAGTGAATACACTCTAACATCTACATTTATGGTAAGTGTACACAACTGTACTATGTTATTCGTGTTTCACTGTTGCAGTCATTACATTTGGGTAGATTCCCAAAGCTAAGGAAGGGATGAGGCAAGTTAGCATTAGCACCAGCAATAAGGCCCTACAAGACTGCAAAGGCAAAACCTGCTCTGGATTTAGAAAAAATTGGCAAGTGATAATGCTTGGTGAAGGTATGTACAGAACTCCAGGTAGCAGCTTCTAGGATGTCCCTGGTAGGGACACCTCTGAGAAAGGCTGTAGAGGTAGATGCAGCCCTGGTTGAATGTGGTCTGATCCCCTGTGGGGTAGGTTTTTCCACGATGCTTATAGCGGAAATGAATGCAATGGCCTATCCACTTAGAAATGGTTTGCTTTGAAATGGCCTTCCCCTCTGCCCCTGCAGCAAATGCAACCAGCAGCTGTTCAGACTTCCTGAGAGGCTTAGTCCTGTCCAAGTAAAATCTAAGTTGTCTGTGCATGTCCAAGGAGTGCAGTATTCATTCCCCTTTGTTCTGTGGATTAGAAAAGAAGGTTGGCAAATGAATGTACTGATTAAGGGCCACAATGGATACCACCTTTGGCATAAAGGAGGGATTGGTCCTGAGGGGCACCCTGTCCGCATGAAAGATGATGAAAGGCTCCATTGCCATGAGGGCCTGCAACTCAGGCACCCTTCTAGCTGAAGCGATGGCTAGGAGGAAGGCTGTTTTCCAAGAAAGGAATTTCAACTCTGCATTTGCAGCTGGCTCAAAGGGAGGTAGAGTGAACTTTTCCAATATAAAGTTAAGGTCCCGGGCAAGAGTAGGGGCTCTCCTGGGTGGTCTTAAGTTTTTGGCCCCTCTGAGGAATTGCTTCAATGAGAGAACAGGGGTGGCTCTGTATTACAATGAGCCGAGATGGCGGAAGCATGAATTTTGATGGAAGAAAAGGAAAGGCCTTTGTGAAGGATCTCAGTTAAGTACTGAAGAATGAGTGGTAAAATTGGGCACAGTAGTGTCCATCCCCTGTGTTTGGTTCCAGGAACAGAATCTCTTCCATTTTTCAGCATAGGATTTTCTAGTACTAGGCCCCCTTGCCTCCAGAATGACATCCATCACTTGCTTAATGAGGGATGGTTCATAGGTTCATAGGTTTATACTAGGCTATCTGCCCTAAGGCATTTATAAGCCTAGCCCAAATTATTGTGGCTTACGCCACCCCTTATATGAAAAAATACTATGCCCATTAGTTTGTTGTGCCTCTGTCCAAAGGGAGGTAGAGTGAACTTTTCCAATATAAAGTTAAGGTCCCGGGCAAGAGTAGGGGCTCTCCTGGGTGGTCTTAAAGGAGAGATCATGTAATTAGCCAGGCTGCAAGGTTCAGGGTTTGAAGCTGTGGGTGCAGACAATGACCCTCCTGCTGGGACAGCAGGGCAGGGGTCTGAGGCAGGTGCCATGGTTCCAGAAGTGACACACTGCGCAAGAGGGGGTACCAGTGTTGGTGTGGCCAGTCTGGTGCAATAAGCATTGTCTTTGGTTTGTCCTGTTTGATCTTTAGTAGCACTTTGAAGAGGAGAGGCAGAGGGGGAAAGGCATAAACTGATAGGGTTTTTCCAGCTGAAGGATAAGGCATCCACTTTCCAAGCTTGTCTGTGGGGAGTCTTTGTGCAGAATTTGTCCAATTGGCAGTTCTAAGGGGAGGCAAACAGGTCCATCTCTGGGCTCCCCCATTTGATTCACAAAGTTAAATATCTTTGGTTCCAGTTTCCACTCGTGTGGGTCCATGAGATTTCTGCTTAGGTCGTCTGCCAGTGTATTTAGCTTGCCTGGCAGGAATTGAGCTTGTAGGTGCACTTGGCAGCTCAAGGCTGTGTTCCACAGGGCAATGGCTAGTCTGCAGAGGGGGTATAAATGGGCTCCCCCCTGCTTATGTACCACACAACAGTGGTGTTGTCAGCCTTTACCAATAATTGTCCTGGAAGAATGTGGTCCTTGAAAGCTGTCAGAGCATTTTGATTGATATGCAGGCGCATTTGACTCTGGTTCCATTTGCCCTGAATGCACTGCCCTGCCAGGTGAGCCTCCCATGCATAGTCTGATGTGTCTGTTAGGGTTTGGGCTACAAGGGGTAGAGTGAATAGCAGTCCCTTGTTTTGGTGGCAGGCCTCTGCTCACCAAAGGAACTCTGTCTGTAGACAAGGTATGACGGGAATCATTGATTCTAGGTCCTGAGAATGTTGGCACTATAGGCTTTTTAGATACCATTGCAGTTTCCTCATATGCAGTCTTACATATGGAATTAGTAGAAAGCAAGAGGCCATGAACCCCAGGGCTTGCAGTATTTTCCTTGAAGATAGCTGCGTCTTTGTGGCCAGTAGTTTGCAGTAGGCTGTCAAATGAACTTCCGCTGGCGTGAGGTATGCCATCTGGGAAGTTGTATTCAAGCTTGCTCCCAGGAATACAACTTGTTGGCAGGGTACTAGATGTGATTTCTTTTCGTTTATGGTGTACCCCAGAGAAATTAGTAATTTCTTTACAAATGCCAGATGATTTAATAGTATGTCCTGGCTTTCTGCCTGAATTAGACAATCGTCCAGGTATGGGTAATATTTGAATATTTATTTGCCTGCAAAATGCAATGACTGGAGCTAGGCACTTGGTGAATACCCTGGGTGCAGTAGATAAGCCAAAGGGCAGTGCAGAGAACTGATAGTGCATGTAGCCTGCTCTGAAGCATAGGTATCTTCTGCAAGATGCCCTTATTGGGATGTGCAGGTAGGCTTCCTTTAAATCCAGTGTTGCCAACCAGGCATTTTTGCCTAGCATAGGAAGCAGCTGAGAGTTAGCATTTTGAATTTTGGGATTACCAAAAAAGTGTTTAGGACAGACAGGTCCAGGATAGGATGCCAGGAATGGTCTTTTCTGGGTACCAGGAAAGGTCTTGGGTAGAAGCCTTGCCCCCATTCTTCTTCTAGCAAAGGTCGAATAGCCCTGATGCTTAGAAGAGAGAGAACTTGCTTTTGAGCCTCTGCCCACTGATTTGGGGGTAGGTCTGGCCAACCGTTTGGGGTTGGTAAGGAGAGGAAGTGGAATCTGTATCCTTGGGAAATTATATTTAAAACCCATTTGTCTTGGGTAATGAATTCTCAGTTTTTTGCATGCAGGGCGATCTTTCCCCCTATAGGAACAGTCACAGTTGGGCAGGGCTTGGAAAGTTTAAAGTTAAATAATTGTGACAGTTGACAGGGGGTGTCTTACTTCCAGCTTTGGAAGTGGGAGCCCCCCACTGCTTAGGCCTGCAAGTACCTTGGGACTGAAGCCTGTGTGTTCTGCTGGTTCTGGGTTTGGACTGAGAAGGCCTGGAAGAGGCAGGAAAGGACCAATTCTTAGAAGGCCAATGCCTACTAAATCTGGGGGGTTGTACATGTAGGACATCTTTAACAGTTTGCATAGATTTAGCTTTTTCCTCAATCTTTTTAAGTACTACTTCTGCTTTGTTGCCAAACAGGCAGTCTTGGTTTAAGGCAGCATCCAGTAATTTAGCTTTAACATGATCTGGCAAAGATTACTCCTTAAGCCAAGCATGCCTTCTAAGTACAGACCCAGTGACAGCAGCCCTGCAAGATGCCTCTAATGAATCAAAACCACATTGCAAAGTATGTTTTCCAATTTGTTCAGCAGAATGCATTAAATCCTGTAATTCTTTACTTTCAGCACAATCAGGAATCAACATAATTTTCTGTTTAAGCAACCCAATAATATGCTGCTGACACTAACATATGAAACTGGCAGTTTAAGGCCCTAATGGCCAAAGTTGCAGAAGTGTATACCTTCTTACCCCATCTGTCCAGGGCCCTGGAATCTCTATCAGAGGGGGTAGAGTTTTTGGCAGTATAATGCCTTTGGAACCCTGTGAAATGGTCTCAGGATCTGCAGTAGGATTCTTAAAGAGGAACTTGTGAGAGTCAGGAACTCGAATATCAGTCAGGTTTCCTGAGAGCAGGGGTAGTCAGGGGCCAGGCTAGATTCTGAAAAGACATCATCTACAATGTCCAGTACAGGAGGGATAAGCTAGAGGCCTGTGTTGAGGTAGGAGTAAGAATTCCCTAAGCCTCTTTTTGAAGTCAGAGTAATCCTGGCTTTCCCAGCGGAAATGTTCCCCAAGAATATGCAACATTTCACCAAAAGAGAAATCCTCTGGAGGGGAAGCAGAGGGAATCGAGTCCTCTGCATCAGAATCCTCATAGGTAGATAAGGGCAACTCCTGATCATCAGAGAAAACAGAAATTTCAGAATCCTGATCAGAAGAATCAGAAGGAAACTCAGTTCTAGGTCTCTTAGAGGGAAGAAGGGTGGCTTCCCCTGATTAGAGTAATAAGGTCTTCAGCCATTCTTATCATTTGCTTTTTTAGGCATAGGGGCCTGACCATGCGGTCTGGGCTTCAGTTTTCTAGGCATGAATCGAGTTTTAGGCCTTGAAGAAGAAGATGGCGCTGGTTTAATATGCAAGTCAGTAGGCCTGAATACACCCTAAGAAGCCAGTGCCTGCACAGCGGCTCCAGACCCATCCAAGGTAGAGACATCCGCAGGTTCCACAGTCGAAGAATCATCTTGTGGCATACCGGATTCCGAATGGGTCTCAGTAGAGGCCTGCGAATCTGAAGTACCGGGTATCAGGGGCTGCGAAAGTGTCTTGAGTACCAGCGAACTGGTGACTGGCTTAGAAGCGTCGGCAGCTTTGGACCTGTGCGGTCTGTCTCTGTCTTTATCTTTGCGGTTTTTTTTCAGAAGGTCGGTAGTCGGGTGGCTTACCAAAGCCATTTCTGGATAACTGAACAGAGTACCAAAATATTTAGATATGAAAATGAACAGACAACGAATAGTTTGAGGTTTGAATAAGGCACAAAACCGACAGCGAGGTAATGTCGTGGTCTGGGCCTAAGCAAGGAATACAGTATGAATGAAAATCTTTATGAGGTATTTGCCTTCCACAAGCAATACAATTATTAACTTTTACGGACATCGGTTTAGAGAAAGAAAAAGATTCCCCAACGGGGTACTTAGCTTAGTTGAAGACTTCGAATCTGAAACTCGAAAACGAAAATTTCAGGAAACGGCCGACCGGCACTTGCTAACTGCTTCTGCTTCGGGCACCGCACAGCAAGAAAGACTGATGTAACGGCGTCGGCTGCATGCTTTATACCCCTGACTACCTGACGTCATGGAAGATCAGACAGCAACCGACGCAGGACCCAAGACTTTGATAATTAGGCCGACTGAGGGCTACCTGCAAGCAGATAACCCAAATGTAATGACTGCAACAATGAAACACTAAGAACATCCACCATATGCCTGCTTAATCCACACTGTCAATTTCATGCTGGGGAGAGCTACAACATGCAGCAATAAATACATGTCTACCTGGGAGGTGGTTTCATTCCATTTAACAAAATGATTTGTTTTAAGAAATTATCAATGAAGACAGGTTTGCAAGGCTAAAATTTAAGGAATTACTTGACACTGCTGCAATCTGAATTCATGTATCCAGACCCAGAATGACAGGTTGAAGAAGGGCAGGAAAAGTCTGTAGCATTTTTTTGGACACACTCATGACTTCATGGAAGCTTTTCAAAAGACAGCTTTATAAGACACTTGGGCAAGGAGTTACTTAGCAATTCTGGCAAACCAGATATGTATGACCAGATCTGACAGGACATGAGCAAACGTGGGCAGGGAGGGTCTGGAGCATTCTTTGGATATGTTCCTGTAAAGAAAGTAGTAGTAAATGTGGGCTTTGTGCCTCAATGCTTCAGAGCTAATGACTGTGGGTGTGAGGGTCTGTGTGTACAAGTCCAGTAGGACCACCCTTACAAAGCATTAATCTAGGTTACCCGGGCAACTGTCTGGAAGCAGGGAAAGTTAGTCCAAAGTTTAAGGAGAGAGAATTTTATTACCAAGGAAGTGCACAGAAATAAGTTATCTACTGGATGTAAAGCAAAACAACCAAGAAGAAAGTACAGTTGGTAAATCCTACTTTCCTGTGACAGTAGATTTTCTAATTCCTCACTGCCTCAATGGCATTTTGTTTTATCTGCCAACATAACAGTACTGGCTAACTTTCAGAAGTGTAGAGTCCCCTCCCTCTCTCTCACTTCCTGTGACTGCTGATTGGCTGAGCATATCCTGAGAGGGAAGCCTTCAGCTGTCACAGGGAGTGATTGTAGAGGCTTTTCCCTTTCCAAAAAGGAGAGGAAAATACCTGAAGCTAGACTTATCTAGCAAGAGTACATTCGCAGCCAATCACAATACCATACAACACACAAATCCAACAAACAACCGAATCAAACAGGTTGACACTCTACCTCATAGGTGCATAGGTTAGTACTAGGTTAACTGCCCTTGTGGGCCATTTTAAGCCTAGCCAATTACCCATGTGAGAATCATACGCTGCACCTTATATCTATAAAGTAAAGACCTTAACCATTAAGCCAACCTCCCACCCTTAAAGCACGGAGAATGCGGGCATCGATCCCACTACCTCTCATATGCTAAGTGAGCGCTCTACCTTTTGAGCCAATTCCCCTCAACTGCATAGTCTAGGGGATAGCGTGCGAGTGCTGCCACCAAGATAGTGAGGAATTCAATAAAACACAAATCCAACAAACAACCAAATCAAACAGGTTGAAACCCTACCTCAACTGCACAATATGGGGGATGGCATGTGGGTTCTGCTGCCAAGATAGTAAGGAATTCAAACATCTATTGTTGCATGCAAGGAGAACTTCAGCAATTGTACTATGTTCATCATTCCCATTGCTTTAGTGGCATTTTGGCTAGAGTATTAAAGCTTATCCCACCTTGAATGTGGGAGGAAAAGGATCCAGGAGCCCTGTTGAATAGTCCTACTAAAGCCAGCTCTGCACCTTGAAAAGAATTCAGTTTGCAATGCTTTGTGATGGTATGGACAGAAGAACAGGTTGCTGTCTCTAGAATTCATGCAGTGTGCACTTCTTTTCCAAAATGCCATCCAAGAGGATAAGGCCCTAATCAAGAGAGTCTTAACCTTGCCTTGAAGAGATTTACCATGGTGGGATTAACAGAAAACAGCAAAAGAAGACAACCATCATGCAACAGTTTGCTTAGAGACAGGCTGACCTTCCTTAGCCCCCAGACAGAAGACAAATACTTGTTCAGCATTCTTAAAAGGCTTGGTTCTGTCAAGGCAGTAGCTGAGCTGCCCGTAAGGATCCAAGGTATGTAGGCTCTTTTCTCCCTTCTATTTTAGATCAGGATAGAGCACTGGGAGACTGAGGACTTGATTCAAGGTAAATTCAGAAACAACTTCAAGCATGAATGATGGATTAGTGCGTAACACAATCCTGTACCTGTGAAAAAATCAGATACGGCTGGCCCAACTAACAGTCTGCTGAAGGCAGCAAAAAAGAAAAGGGAGTCCTGGATTCAGAGACAAGTGATCTCTCCATCACTGCAGTTCCTGTTTCACAAATCCCAGTACTAGTACTTGGACATCCAAGAAATGAAGGTGCTGGGTCCAACATTTCAAGTACCACTGAATTTTTCTCATGTGTAGTCTGGCTAGTGGTATCGCAAGGATCACTGACGTTATGAGGCCTAAAATTCTAAGTAACTCCCATTGCTAAGGCAACATCTGGAAGATAGAAATCCAAGAGAATTCCCTGAGAAGTCAGAAGTTTGACTTCTGGCAGGAAGGCCATCCGTACTGTCTCTATCCAAAAGCTCCAGGAAAACAACTCATTGACAGGGTGTGAGGAAGGACTTTTGAAGGTTCAATTTGTAGCCCAGAAAGGAAAGAAAGGATGAAACCTTCTTATAAGGATTCCATGCACCAAGATGCAGAATCCACACAAATCAGCAAGTCATCTAAATAAGTAAAAATGTAGATGTTTAGGGTTTTGCAATAGGCAACCACTGACTCTAGACACTTACCAAAAACTGATAAGGTAGGCCAGCAAATCTCAAAAATTTCCTGAAACTGGGAAAAATAGGAATGCGATACATGTCCTTGAGAACCAGTCACCATGAGTTAATGGTCATGAAGAAACGATAGGAGTGACTACAAGGCAAGTATTTTGAATTTAATAATTTTTGCAATGGTGCTTACAAAGAACAAATCTAGTACAGGTCTCCAGGAGTACTCCTTTTTTAGTACCAAAATGATTCTGGAATAAAATCCTTTGTCTATCACAGGCACTGCTTCTACCATGTGATGGAGCACTGGAGGAAACACCTTTGCCTGGTGAGTGCAGATGAAATTGTATCCAGTGCCATATGTATCCTTTAAGGATTATTCTCCGAACCCATTTGTCATTCTATTTGCAACCATGCAGCAGCGTTGAGAGAGTGAGCCCCTGGGGAAGGAGGAAAATAAGGAAGGGGGGGTGCTCTTTGACTCAGCATAGCCATTCCATTGCAAGGAGGTTGATCTTTTTTTTGGATGCATTAATTTGCATATATCATCCCACTGCCTGAGAATCTGTGCAACAGACGGCCCAAACACCAATTTGGAACTTAAAGGTGCATTCAAAATTTTTTAAACCATTAGAGAAGTTCTGATTATGTAACCAAGCAGAGTCTTTTTAAACACTTTTATTAAATTATCACTTAAGATACAGGCAAACGTACTTTAACAGAAAAGAAAACAAATCATATTAACACTTCTATCGCATATCTTTTTTTCATTGAAACTATCACCAATCCAACATTACATAAATTGCTGAACCCCTGCATTCTTTTAAACCACACTCCTTCACCTCTTCCTGAAAATTAGTCTGCATGTACTGTTCCAACAATTTTCATTTATTTCTATGTAAAATTGCTTCTTCAGTTTTCCAAAGATCCCTCTTCCAGTTCTATTTATCTCTTTTATAATATTCAATATTTCAAATACAGCCAGTTTAAACGCGGACTTCCATTTTCTAGTAATTGCTTTTTAGCAGCCAAAATAATTAACTTAAGGCCTTCCTATGTCTAGGCAATTTAATCCTGTGTCCCACCTCAGAAGAATCATTTCCTTCATTACAGCCACTTCCTGACTCAATATTTCTGACAAGAGTACTCTGTAGGAATTAAATCTGCCAATTCTTTAAACTCCCAAAACATGTTACATCTTTATTTCCAATAACAACTCCAACATTTATCTACCAGAGGAAAAATATTAGAAGTCTGCTTTGGGTATAAAAAATACCTAAGCAGACACTTCCAAGTAAAGATCCTCAACTTTCTGGACTTTGTGCATTTGGGAGACATATGTATGTTTTCCCATTGTTCTCTTGTAAAATGCTTTTCCAGTATCTCTTCCAATTTTTTCTAACCTCCTCTGATTGGCTCTTACAATTATGTAGCATTTTATATGTGCTACTAATTATCCTTTTTTTTCCTTTAACAGCAGCTTTTTAGATTTATCTAAAAACCCTAACAGAGCAGGTCTTTCAACGGATTCCTTCAGCCCTTTCTCTTAGGCTACACTCTGACATCAATCTCTGGTATGGAAGGCAGTCTCTATAGATTCATCTAAAAACCCTAACAGAGCAGGTCTTTCAACGGATTCCTTCAGCCCTTTCTCTTAGGCTACACTCTGACATCAATCTCTGGTATGGAAGGCAGTCTCTAGCTTGCAGTCCAAACATCCTCTTGGCCTCATCTCACTCTAATTTTTCCATCTCTATCTGGCAAAAATCTCCTTTTTTGTGTTGGCTTAGATCTTAGAATACTTTCTGCGACTTTATGAATATAATATTCTGTATGGTGGTTGTTATTCTCCTTAAGGATCTGCATCCAAAATCCCAACTCTCTATTTCTTGAATTTGTCCTCTGATTTATCATTATCCTTTTCCATTTTGAATTACAGCTTTGTGTGTGCGTCTGTGCGTGTGCGCGCGCATATGTGTGTGTCTGTGCGTGTGAGTGTGTGTGTGTGTGTGTGTGTGTGTGTGTGTGTGTGTGTGTGTGTGTGTGTGTGTGTGTGTGTCTGTGCGGTTTTTTAATACGAGTCTTAACTGGGCAGCTTTAAAGTATCCCTTCAAACAGGTGGTTCCTCTCCTTTTAAAATAATGTTAAGTGTTCATTGTTGAGCCTCATCTATATTCAAATTTGGCATAATTAAGTCTTCCATAAATATTTCCATTTGTGCACTTTCTTGATTTCCACATTTCTCTGCTATAGGGAAATTTTCATAAAATGTCTGAAAATAGCTCTAATACCGCTACAAGATCTCTGGTTATTTTCCTTGTTGTAGGCTCCCTGTTTGGTGACAGCCCTTTGTACTTTCTGTTGCCTAAATCTTTGTGCTAAAACTTTTTCTGGTTTGAAGTTATCAAAAGGTAGTTGCTTAACAGCAATCTTTCTAAACTTGCTCATATTACCCAGACACTCCCTTATTTTCTCATTAGCAGTCTGCATTTGTGCCAGTTTTTTTTCTGAGAGATTCCCCTTATTGTGCAATACTTCAGCCTTTGTCAGCCACTTCTATTAATTCCTATTACTTCTTAACCCTATCTCTTTCTCTCATTTATGCTCCATTTTTAAACTCCATCTTCCCTAATCTCTCTCTAGCAGGTAGGTGGGAATGCACCAGTGTTTCATTTTTACTTTGTTATCCTGCATTTTTACCTTCGATTTTATCGGTGCACGATATGAAATTATTACTTGATATATGTTGAAGCTTTCAATTAAATGCACATGTTCCAGTGAAATATACTTTGTCTAGTGTAGCTCAGTTACTGTACCTTGGGGAATATGTTAATTCTGTTAGCGCTACTACTATCGAAGTCACATCCTCCATTCCAAATATTTTCATAAATTTCTTCAGAAATGTACCCTCTTGATAGATTTTCCCTTCTAGGTCGTCCTAATACATCCTTACTATTGCAAATCAAGTTCCAGTCTCCACCTATAAGTAAAATTCCCTGCTGTGCAGCACTGCTATTTGCACTCCACATTTCTTAACATAATTCCTTTTTGGCTCCATCTGTAATGTCATTTACATTCCAAGATATAGATAGCATAGCCATAATTATAAATAGCTAATGAATCCCACACTGACACAAATGTTCTCCAGGAAGGGCTGATACAAACAACTACTGTCAAAGCCATGGACTAAAACTAAATGCCAAGAAATGCATAACAGTATCCTTCAGGAAGTCATCCACCCCTGGTAACTATCATACTGACAACACACCCCTAAAAGTTAACCCAGTAGTCCGGTACTTGGGGACATGCAAACAGTAGTCTACCCTTTAACCATCATGTGTCTACAGTGGTGAGAGAATCACTCTATGTTGCACAACTGATAAAGGTATGGTATCCAAGTCCAAGGAAATCATTGTTCCACTGTGTTTGGCATTCATCAGACGTAGAGTGCAATGCCCCCTCTGGTATGCATCTAACCAGGCATAACCAACAACTGGATCATCCACAGAGGCTCTGCATTAAAAAAAAAAAAAAAAAAAAAAAAGGGCTTAAATAACGTCCTATGCAGATGGCCTTCATGGCCCTATCCCTGCATTCTGTCTCCTACAGGCTGTTGAGGGGAGATCTATGACAGGCATCTATTGTCAGACCCACTCCGATAAACCTTCTGTATATCCGTAAAACAAATGGGACCAGAATTACCTGTCCTAAAGACTTAAACCTTGCCTGCTGGAGAGACAGGTATGTATCCCAGAGACTACCCCATCTCTGGATCAGGCTCCCTATCCACGTGAAGAAGAGTTACTCCCTAACCCAATTCAAGTGTAACTTGACAACTGGATGATGAACAAGAAATTCATCCCTGGTTGGGGACCCTTGACTCTAATGGACACAGGCAGTCTGCAAATGGTTCATCTCGCAAGCCCCTGCTTACACTTATCCAGGGTACCAGAAGAGATTTGGGATGCACGGCTAGGCTTAAAAGGCCCTTGCGGTCGTTAGGTTCATAAGTGTTTACTAGGCTATGAAGCTATAAATAAGGTGTGTTACATTTTTCAAGAACTTTTGTTTGAATGAAAACCCTCACCTCAAACAAAAATTGAACTTCCCCATCCCATATTAACTTAGAACAAACACACAAAATTATGTACATCTTCAAAAAATGAAGTTTAACCCTTCATATGGTCACAACTGCCCCAAATCAACAGCTGTGCCCAAAGGTATAACCTAACCTAAAATTCAAGTTTCCCATGTTACAGCACATTTCCACTTGCACAGACTGCTGTTTGTTCTTTTCTCATCTCTATTCCCTTCCCAGATGTGGAAAAAAACCCAGCCTGTATGGTTTCAGAAAACATTAATGTTCAACTCCAAGAGTGCACTTGCTACTTTAAATAAAGCTGAACTGTACACTGTTCTATTAAATACATTAAAGTATTAAGCCTGCTAGAGAAACTATTCTTTCTTACTCGCTTCACATAACTAGAAACTTTTTCACGGAACTACTTGCCAGTGTACCTTTAAATTTTGCATTTTTCTTAGCAAGGGATGCTCAGACCTTTTGCAATTAATTGCTTGCACCTGTAGACAAGCTCATCTCCATTTAAAATAGTCAGCAATGAATCTCTGTAAACTTCATTCAGAACATAATGTACAACTGTCTTCAGCTGTAGATTTCTTGACTCCCACTGAACATTTGCTAATGGAAGGAAAAAAAAAACAATATCCTTGCAGATTTAAGAAACTTAGCATTTTTCATGGCTTGCATTTTGTCGCCGTTTTCAAGCTCACTTGCTTACAAAAAAATACCTGCTTACAGTTGAAGCCCTCAGCATTTATCTACACGGTTCACCCTTGTAAAGGAGGAAAATATTTTAAATTCTACATATAATATACCATAACATTATATAATTAGTGCAGTTTTACACTCATTCCCAACCCCAGCAACCCAAGATCACAACACATTAACCTTAAATTTGCTTTTGTCCAGCCTTTTCTCTGGTTATACTGTAAAAACTATATCTTATAATTAAGACCAAGTCCAGTTTATAATAATAATAATAATAATAATACAAGTATGGAGAGAAGCCCAAGTAGCTCTAGATTGGAAGACAGCTTAAATGTCTACAGACCTTGAAGTGTGTATTTGACAGGTTTAGGTAAGGTTAATTTATTTTTATCATAAATGAATGAAATACAGTCTTTCAGCCACTTAGAGAGGGTAATTTTGCTGACTGCCTTGCCCAACTTTGCATTACAAAAAGAAAAAGTTGACTTGATTGTCTATGCAAGACAAATGCAAATGTCTATGGACGTCTAGTAAACATACAGCACATTCTCCTTTATTAGAATAATTAGGAAAGAAGATTGGTAAATTAATAGTCTATGTTAACATTAACCTCAGATACTACCTTGGGCAGGAAGGGGTGTTTTGTTCGGAAAGATAACCTATCCTTATAGAAAACTAGGAAAGGAGGTTCAGATGATAAAACCTGGATTTCTGAAATTCTTGTGGCTGAATTAATGGCTATCAAAAGGAGGATCTTCCAAGACAAAAATTTCAGTTTGCATTCTGTAGATGGTTCAAAGGGGGGAATGTATTACTGCCTGTGGTACTAAGTTCAGGTCCCAAGGAGGAGTCGGATCTTTATATGGGGGTTTTAACAAAAAAGTGTGCCTATTTAAGAACAATTTACAAAGCCTGTAACAGGCTAAAGAATGTTCTTCTAAACATTTGTGATTTGAAGGTGGATGGAGAAGCCCCAGCATTGAAAAGAAACACTAAGAAATCTAAAACATTCTCAAATGAAGCAGAAAAACGATCAATTTTCTTTCCAAACTGTAAATCGCTTCCACTTACTTAAATATAGTTTTCTAGTAGAAGGTTTATGAGCTGACAAAAGGATGTGACGTACTGAAGAGGACATATTAAGATGCCTGACAATTAATGGAATTGGAAGCATCATGCAGTCAGCCTGAGGTTTGAAATGTTTGTGTGAACAAGACTAACTGGATGGGACAGGAGATCTGGCACTAGGTCCAGAATCCAAGGTTGATGAATCAAGCAAGGTCAAAGAAAGGGGAAGCAAACCTGTCAAGGTCAAAAGGGAGCAACGAGGATTACTGTACTCTTCAACCAGAGTGCTTTCTGTAAAAATTTGCAAATTAGAGGTACCGAGGAAAGGGCATACAGTAGATCAGGGGGGCCAATTGTGGAGGACAGCGTCTCTGGGTGACTTTCCCAGAGGTGGAATCAGGGCAAAGTAAATGCTGCATTTCTTGTTTAGGGGAGGTGCAAACAGGTCGCAGATAGGTTGACCCCAATGACAGAATATCATTGTTGCCACTTCCAAATGGATTCGTGAGACCATTTATGAGGTTGAAGGATGAATCTGCTCAGCTTTGTCTGCAATCACACCGGAACACCCCAGAATGTGCATTGCTATTAGAAAGCAATTGGGTGAGGTCGCTCACTGCCACAGTCTGAGGGATTCCCGACAAAGCGAGTAAAGACTTGGCTCCTCCTTGCTTATTGATGTAAAACCACTGACATTGTCTGTTTGAATTGCAATAGTCCCCTGAGGAAGAGCTGTCTGAAAGGCCTGCAATGCAAGAACCACCACACTTATCTCCAGGACACAAATGTGCAAGTTGGTCTCTAATGGGAACCAAGAGAGCCTTGACTGTCTTGCCTAGACAATGCCCCCCCGCACCTCATTTGAGAGGTGTCCATGGTCACTATGGCCGTGGGCTATGGAAAAAACAAAGGGACAACTATGAAGAATTTTCCCAGAATGTATCCACCAAAGAAGGTCCATTCTGCAACGGTTTATGATCAACATTTGGTCCGACAGTGGGGTGGTGAAGGAGAGACCACTGGAGAGCTAGTAGCCATTGCAGAATTCTCATACGTAATCTGGCTAATAGCACTAGAGTTATGGAACTGCCATGGACCCTACAGCTTGCAAGACTAATCAAGCTGGAACCTTCTTTCTGTGAATTAACTTTCGAACCTGACCCACAATTCTCTGATGTCATTCTGGAGGAAGAGAAGCTTTCATTGTTTGAGTATTCAGTACTGCCCTTATGAATTCTAAATTTTGTGTTGAGGTTAAATGAGACTTTTCTAGGATTGAAGGTAATCCCCAGATGGGCACAGGTGCTGACAGTGTAGTCTCTGGCAACTATTAATTTATGCTTGGTCGAAGCAGTTCTAAGCCAGTTGTCCCAAGTATGGAAACACTCTGAATCCTTGCAGTCTCAAGTGAGCTGTTACTACTGCCATGCATTTGGTGAACACTCTGGGGGCTGTGGCGAGACCAAATGACAGTACTCTGAACTGGTAATAACCATCTCCCAGCCAAGTGGAGGAACCTTCTGGAGCATTTGTCCATTTTTATATGGAAATACACATCCTGGAGGTCTATTAAGCACATCCAGTCTTTCTTCAGAAAGGGAGAAAAGACTATACAGTTACCATCTGGAACTTTGTTGAACAGACATGCTCAGCACACAGAGATCCAAAACTGGTCTCTATTTCCATCTTTTTTGGCAATAAAAAGAATTGTGAGTAGGTTCTGGATCCTTCTTGGTCTGGTGGGACTTGGAGGACTCATTTGTCCAGCAGTTTCTGATTTCTTGCACTGTTGAATCCCTCTGATTGGGTGGGACATTGGGGATTTTCTTGTGAATGGGGGGAGGTTGAGAAAAGGGAATGATGTAACCTCTATATACGATCCGCTGCACTCGGGAATCTTTTAAAGTTTAACCAGGCATTTAGGTACAAGGATAAGTGTCTCCTGACTGCCTCCAGAGGAAGACAATCAGGCTTCCCTTCAGGAACGCTGAAAGGGCTTGCCTAGGAAAGAATCCCTGAAGCCCTGGTTTTACGGACCTCCTCCACCACAAGGGCAGTGTCTCCGATTCTGGTTCCCCCCTCTGCCCCTGGGGGAACTCCCTCCACGTGTGTTTTGGAAAGGCCTTTGGGGTGGGATTTCTTGAACTCCATTTTTCCACTGCTCCTCTGGTTCCTAGAGAAGGACCTTTGGGGGGGGGGGGGTGGAGAAATGTATGCCCACAGCAGAAAGGCTTTTCCCATCCTTCTCATACCTGGCTAAATTCTTTTTTAAAGCCAAATGAGGATGTTCTGTCAAAAGGAGCATTGACGAAAGACTTGAATGGTTCTGTAAAGTCACACAGGCGCATCTCCTTATGGCTATGACTGTACCCCGCTGCTCCAGACGTCCCTTCGGCTGTATGAGCGATGAGCCTCATGGACGAATTGGACACAGACTCCAGGGTGGTTAACTGGGAAGCCACTTTCTGTTGGACCCCCTCAGCTACAGCTCCTGCCAGGGTGATTCACAACTCTTTAATCAGATCCTGTTAAGTCTGGTGAAATGTGCCAAAAGTTCAAGGACCTTATAGCAAAGGTCAATGAAGCGTAGACCCACTTCCCAAATCTATCCAAGGCCCGAGACTCCCTACTGGGCAGATGGACAGAGGAACTCTCCTCAGCAAGTTCCTTTTTAGTGGCTGCCACTACGACCATAGCATCAAGAGCCAATTCCTTAGCCCAAAACTCTTTATCCTCGGCAGCGGAAAGCATCTCATCTGGTCTTTTGGAAGTGGGCTCAATGGTCTCTGGAGTCATTCCACTCCCACAGAGAAATCAACTGAACGAGTTAATCAGCAGTCAGAGTCAACTAAGATAGACGGGCGGGTGCCAAAAGCCTGCAGGTATAAACAGATTCCACACAGGAAGGGTTTTGGAGCTTCCAGCCACCCTTCTGTTTTAAAATTTCTTCAGGGGGTGACCGTGGGGACTATTCACCCTCAAAATCTGTGTCTTTGGTGATAGACTCCTGGGGAGAATCCTTTTGCACTTCTTTTTCTGAGGAACCTCCTCAGGGGGAAAATCTGGGGAGGTATCAGAAGATGACAGTACCTGTGCCTGTGACACCTATGGCTTCAGCACTCACTGTCCCAGTGGAGAAGCGGGAGGAATAACTGAACTTGAGGGTGGTACTTGTTCCAAAAAGGAAGACACTGACAGTCTCTCTACAACAGAAAGGGCCCTCTGCATAGTGTCAAACAGCGGCTTTCCTGAACAGGGAAGGGAGCCCAAAACTGAGAAAGAAAGACTGCCTTGGAACCAGGGTCACCTCCGCCGAAGAACCGACCCTTGAAATTGAAGCGGAGCTGAACTAATGCAAGATGAAGCTCCGAGGAGCAGGGATAACTGAAAAAAATCTGGAGTAGAGACCTGTCCCCCAGAACCTGCAGGGAAGCCATGGCTCTGGGAGGTCTTCAGTTCAGAAACAACCGAAGAGCTCAGGGTAACTACCGGCTCTGAAGAAGCAAACTCCAGAGTCAGTACAGTCAGTCAGTGTTAGGAAGTCCGGAACAGAGGACTCTAAGACCTCTGAGGAGATTAGAGGAGTAGTTGCTAATGGTGCCAAAGAAGTTTCAGTACAAATACCCAAAGGGGTCGGTACCGAAGAGGGGGTCTGAAAGCCTTCTAGCCCATAACATTTTATTCACTAGCCTCTCCACTTCGAGTTTTGAAAGACTTTTGGTGGAATGGATGGACAATGTAGAATGGAACTTAGGCCTCTGCAAGATATTTCAGAGAACTCTCCAGTGAAGGGATCAACAGACAGAGAGTAGGATGTTTTAGGCAAAGTGGTCTTATGTAAAGCAATAGTCAACTGATGTATTGAGGCCTTCAACGAAGGGCTCAAAACTGCAGTCCGTGCCAGAACGCACATCGGCACCTGAGTGCCAACAGCAGAGGCTTTCAGTTCCATGGGAACTTTTGGAGCCAAGGTCTCCAATTTTATTGGCTTTCGGAACAGAGACTTCTTTTCTTTGTTTTTTCTATAGAGGAAGAAGGAGATGAAACATCCGTCCAAAGTTTTATCTCCAGGGGATAAGACTTCAACAAAAGCTGAAGGGAGAAGTCCTTTTAAAATAAGCTTACTACGCCTTTCCACTAGAGCCCGGTGGCTAAAGGTGTGACAGAAGCTGCAATCTTCCTGCAAGTGGTGAGGACCAAGACAATACACACATAATAAATAAAAGTCTGAAGAGGGAATTTTATGGCCACACTTCTGGCATTTTTTTGAAGCCAGAGGGGCCCTTACCCTTCTCAGCCATGTCAAGCAGCAGAGAAAACAGCTAGAGAAAATTTAAGGAAATCTCACTCCACAAAATAAGGGAAAGGGAGAGCAGAAGAGACATTATTTTACTTATATTTTAAGATAGAAGGGAAAAGAGGACCATCAACAAAGATACTCGTAGAAATATAGAAGCGTGTATAGGGACGAGAAAAGAATATGGGGGGGGGGGACGACGACAAAAAATTACCTAAACCCACTAGCACTCAAGAGTAGACGTGACAGTTTTCAGAAAGTGGCAAACGAGATCTGAGGTAATTGACAGAGAAAGATTGTGAGTAGAGATTAAGATAGAGAGTTTTTGGCTGGTGGGAGCCGTAGTAACGGCAGAGTCCATTCCGAAATCAGAACTGAACCCATCTGTCAAGCATAAAATGAAGTTGGACATCATCAGATGCTGCTATTAAAAAGAAAATGGATAATTACACACAGCAACTCAGCAATTACATAACACTGGGGAAAAGTGCAAAGTTCATTATCAATGAAAACAACTTTTAGCAAAATTACTTTCTGCTACTGTATGCAACGAAGTCTAGAAGGTTTAGGATTTTTGTACAGCAGTGTCCGCATAAATATTTTATGCCTCAGACAGACTTCAGTGAATTTTCAAATCAGATAGCAATGCTGAAGGTGCAATGGGAGAGAGCATGTTTTTTTGGGAATGTACTGGAGTTGGCAAATTTTGAAAATTTCCTACAGAGTACTTTTGTCAGAAATGTTGGGGAAACAAATTATTGTAACTAAGGAAATAATTCTTTTGAGCTGGGACATGGGATATGCACTGTCTAGAAATAGTAAGACTTTACTAAGTTTAATGGTACTAGCTGCTAAAAAACAATTACTACAAAACAGAAACTGAAATCTAAACCAACTGTAATGGAAGTACAGAATATTGTAAAGGAGATATAAGAAAACTAGAGGTGGGATCTGTACAACAGGGAGAGAGCAAATTACATACAAATAAATGGAAAGTACAGTTTTGTACCTACCATAAATGTAGATGTCCGAACAGGATTGCATCTGCAGTCCTTACAAATGGGTTGTCCTGTCGTCAGGCAGCCCTTCAGTCGGCCGGATTCCAAAGTCTGGGTCTGGCCTCAGCTGGTGTCACACTTCACCCGACGTCATAGCTGCAGTTCTTCGGGTATAAAGGCATCAGCCAACGCCATTTTCCTCAGTGTTTCTTGCCTCAGATGCGAGTTGCCCTCTTGGATAGCTAAATTTTGGATAAATGCCAATGTTTCCAAATAGTAGAAGGCAAACACAAAAAATAATCATGTATGTGCATATATACAAACAAATACACCATAAGAGATCCCCCCCCCAGCTAGCTATTAGGTGGGCAAATACCCTAGGAATACCACAGAGGGGAAGGAGGGTGGGTAATCCTGACTGCAGATGCAATCCTGTTCAGACATCTACATTTATGGTAGGTACAAAACTGTACTATGTCCTTCAAGGATGCATCTGCAGTCCTTACAAATGGGTAGAATACCATAGCCAAACTAGGGGAGGAGGAAGAAGAAATTATGGTGTAGTTAGGATCCCTTGCAAAACAGCAGTGGCAAACCCTGCTCGGGATCTAGAGTATAAAGGTAAGTTATAATGCTTGGCAAATGTATGCACGGAGGTCCAAGTAGCAGCCTCTATAATGTCCTTGGTAGCCACTCCTCGTAAGAAAGCTGTGGTAGTGGCTGTAGCCCTTGTAGAATGAGGCCTTATGTTCTGTGGAATTTGCTTTCCATGGTAGGAGTAACAGAATCTAATGCAATTTCCTATCCACTTGGAGATTGTCTGTTTGAAATTGCTTTTCCTTCCCTTCCTGTTGCATATGCTACCAGAAGCTGGTCAGTTTTTCTATTGCCCTTGGTTCTGTCCAGGTAGTAGCGCAACTGTCTATGTACATCCAAAGTATGCAGCAGTCTTTCCCCTGTTCTGTGGATTGGGAAGAAGGTAGGTAGGTGGATTGCCTGGTTTAAAGACACTCTGGATACCACCTTAGGCATAAATGTAGGATTAGTTCTCATGGACACTATCTTGATGGAAGATTAGGAAGGGTTGTACTGCCATTAAAGCCTGTAGCTCAGAAACCCTTCTTGCTGAGGTAACTGCCAGCAGGAAAGCAGTTTTCCAGGATAGGTGTTGAAGATCTGCTGTTGCTGCTGGTTCGAAAGGGGGGAGTGTCAATTTTTCTAGCACAAAGTTCAAGTCCCATGCTGGTAATGGTGGTTTCCTAGGAGGTTTTAAATTCTTAATTCCTCTCAGAAACTGCCTGAGTAGAGGATGCGAAAAGACAGGGGGATCGAAGCTGTATTCTGCAGAAATAGCTGATGCATGTATCTTGATGGAGGAATAGGACAGGCCTGTATGGAAAAGCTCTGCCAAATACTCCAGGATGTTGGCAATGTCTACCTTTGACACATCTTTGCCCCTCTCGGTACTCCAAATGAGAAACCTTTTCCATTTTCCTGCATAGTCCCTTCTTGTTGAGGGTCTGCGGGCCTCAAGGATAATGTCTTTAACCCTTTGGGATAAATCTGGGTTAGCTGCTCTTATGTAATGTTCCAGGCAGTCAGTTGTAGAGTTTTCAGGTTTGGATGCAGGATGTTGTAGTCGCTCTGAGTTAACATCAAAGGAATCAGGGGTAGTGTCCACATTTTCCCCCGAGACATGCTCCTCAGTAATGGGTACCAATGTCGTCTTGGCCAATTCGGAGCTATCAGAATTATCCTTGGACGTTCCTCTTTGATTTTCAGTAGTACCTTGTGCATCAAAGGAAGAGGTGGGAATGCATATGCTGTCAGGCCTTTCCAACTGAAGGATAGAGAGTCCACCATCCAAGCAAGTGGGTGGTACGTCCTTGTGCAGAATTTCTTGAGCTGGTGATTGAGTGGGGATGCGAATAGGTCTATTTGTGGCAGTCCCCATTTCTTTGTGATGACCTTGAAGATGTCCGGGTGTAGCATCCATTCGTGAGCATCCGAGGTAGTTCTGCTTAATATGTCTGCTAGGATGTTTTCTTTTCCCGGTACAAAAATTGCTTGTAACTGAATGTTGTAACTCAGAGCCATATTCCATAGGTCCAGTGCCATCCGGCATAGAGGGTATGAATGAGTGCCTCCCTGTTTGTTGATGTACCACATGACTGTGGTGTTGTCTGTCTTTATCATCAACTGGCCTTCTTGGAGGAATGGTCTGAAATTCTGGATTGCTAGTTTTACTGCCAGCATTTCTTTTTGATTTATGTGCAGGTGCAGCTGATCTGGTGTCCATAAGCCTTGTATGCACTTGTCCAGCATGTGGGCCCCCCAACAGAGGACTGAGGTGTCCGTTGTGATGGTTTGGCTTGGTTGAATGCTGTGGAAGGGCAAACCTGGGTTTGACTGGCATGCCTGAGCCCACCATAGGAACTCTTGTTTCAGGCATGGAATTAGTGGTATTTCGGTTTCTAAGCTGTGCCTGTGTTGAGACCATAAATTCTTTAGGTACCACTGTAGCTTTCTCATATGCAGTCTGGCATGGGGGACCAGGATTATGCAGGATGCCATGAAGCCCAAGGCCTGCAGTACTTTCCTTGCTGTTAGTTTGTTCTGCTTTGTTAATGCCAAGAAGTAGAGAGGAGTTGTTCTTGTTTTTCTGCAGTTAGGAATGCCATCTGTTTTACTGTGTCCAATTCTGCACCTAAGAAGGTTATTCTTTGGGATGGTATCAGTCTTGACTTTTTTATATTGACTGTGTATCCCAGGGCTTGTAGTAAGCAAATGACTCTTTGTAAGTCTTCTGTTAGCTTGTTTTTGTTGTCCGCTTGTATCAGGCAGTCGTCCAGGTATGGATATATTTGGATTCCCTGAAGCCTGCAGTGAGCGATTACTGATGCCAGGCATTTCGTGAACACTCTGGGCGCAGTAGATAAGCCAAAGGGCAATGCTGAGAATTGATAGTGCTCTGATCCTGCAAGAAATCTGAGGTATCTTCTGCAATTTGGCCGTATGGGGACGTGCAGGTATGCCTCCTTGAGATCTAGAGTTACCAGCCAATACTCTTTGCCCAGCATGGGAAGTAGTTGCTGTAGGGTCAGCATTTTGAATTTTGGAACAATGATGAATGTGTTTAAAGCGGACAGGTCGAGAATAGGCCTCCATTTTTTCTCTCTTCTTGGTACCAGGAATAGTCTGGAGTAAAATCCCTTTCCTTGTTCCATAGATGGTACCTTTTCCACAGCTCTCATCTTTGCTAATTGAGCTATTTGTTTTAGAGCTTCTGTCTTTTGATTTGGTGGTAGGTTTGGCATTCCTCTTTTTCCTGGTAAAGTGTGGAAATGAAACCTGTAGCCTTGGTCTATAGTTTGCAAAATCCACCTGTCTCTTGTGATATAGTGCCAGTTTTTTGAAAATAAGGCTAACTTTCCGCCTAAGGGTGCTGCTATTTGTTCCCTGGTAGGCGGTGCCAGAGCCAAGTCACTGTGATTGTCCTGTTGCAGTGGTAGTAGTTGTGTCTGTGCCTCGTTGGTTGTTACCTTGCCACTGGCGTCCCCTGTAGGCACCTCCTCTGGATTGATTTCTGCCTCTTGAACGCCTATTCCTGCCTCTCTGAGTTTTAGAGGAGTCTGGAAAGGCCCAATTTTTGGAAGGCCAGTTCCTGCTAAACCTTGGAGGCTGAACCTGTAAGAAATCTTTCACTGTTTGTACAGATTTTGCCTTCTCAACAAGGGTGGCAGCAAACTCGGAAGATCATTTCTGTCCCAGAATGATTGAGAGACCACTCGTGAGGCATCAAAGTGGTCCTGTTAAGTTTGTCCGATAGTACGCTGGTTTTCCCCAGAATGTGCATTGCGATTAGAAAGTGGTCTGATGAGATTGGCCATTCCCACACTCTCATGGCCTCTCTGCAGAGGGGATAAGATAGAGTTCCTCCTTGTTTGCTGATCTACCAGACTACAGACATGTTGGTGTGAAATGCAATAGTCCATACAGGAAGAACATCTTGAAATGCCTGCAATGCAAGTAGGACTGCTCTCATCTCTGGGACATCAATATGTAAATTGGTCTCTTGGGGGCACCACATGCCTTGGACTGTTCCTCCCAAAAAATGCCCTCTTCCACACCAGTTGAGAGGCATCTCTAGTCACTGTGGCTATTGGGGATGGTGGAATAAAAAGTCACCCTAGACTAATATTGTCCACCTGGATCCACCAATGTATGTCTCGTCTACAAATCTGAGTAAGCCTGAATGGAAAGGATAGGGGTTGATGTAAAATGGACCACTGCACAACTAGAGTGCATAGGAAATCAGGCATTAAGA
The DNA here is from genome assembly GCF_019279795.1 of Protopterus annectens. Classification (NCBI taxonomy): domain Eukaryota; kingdom Metazoa; phylum Chordata; order Ceratodontiformes; family Protopteridae; genus Protopterus; species Protopterus annectens. The sequence continues at coordinate 1,481,004,151 of NC_056726.1, forward strand.
AACATGCCAAAGGAAGTATCACAATGGCTGGTGCCATAGAACCTAGTGCTTGACGTACTGATGTAGCTGAAGGAAATGGATGGAAAAGCAGAAGATGAACCTGACTTCTGATAGAGGAAGTGCAATGAAGAGGTAGTGATGCTACTTGTGTGGTCGTTTTTAGAAGTGTACTAATGAACTCCAGATGCTGGACTGGCGTTAAGATTGATTTGGCATAGTTTGTTATACACAATGACATGCACATCTGGAGCAAGTAGTTCCTGGCATGCAGAAGATGATGCTTGGCGGGAGCAGTGAGGAGTCCGTCATCTAGGTATGGAACCACTATGAATCCTTCGAGTCTCAAGTGAGCTGCCACCACGGTCATACATTTGGTAAACACCTTGGGAGCTGTGGGGAGTCCAAAGGGCAAGGCTCCGAATTGGTACTGATTGGCTCCCATCCAAAAGCACAAGTGTCTTCTGGAGCGTCTTTTTTGATATGACTAGTCTTCAGGACACATATTATCGAGCACATCCAATCATCCTTGTGAAGAAAAAGATAGGATGGGCTGTACTGTGACCATTCGGAACTTTGATTTCTTCATGTACTGGTTCAAACTGCATATATTCAAAAAGAGCCTGAGGTCTCGTTTTCCTGGGCACTACAAAGAAGCATGAATAAGTTCGGAATCTGGTTTACTCTGGTTAGATCTTTTGGATATCTTTTTCTCTACTAGCGTTTGGATTTCCTGTGCTGCTCCCTTCCTTTGACTGGGGTGGAACATTTGGAAGCTTCTTTCTTTTGGAGGGTGGGTATAGGAAAAATGGTATGCAATAACCTCTTGATATTATTCTTATCTATGAATCTTCTGTCATATTTGCCCAGACATCTGGGTGTATGGACAATCTTCCCCAGACTGCCTCCAGAGATGGACAGTCAATGCAGTACTTCTGGAGTGCTGGAAAGGGATCTCTGAAACCCCGATTCTGCAGGCCTCCTCTGCCTCTAGGGCAAGGTCTTACATTATAATTTCATCTGCCTCTGGAGTAATTATCACCATGTGGGTTTTGGAAAGGTCCCACACTTTTCCAGAACCACAACCACATCTTCTTAACACCTCTCTGATTCCTGGAAAAGGTTTGTTAAGGGGTAGAAATCTTGATTCCCATGGCAGACAGTCCTTCCCAGCTTGCTCCCTGCAGTAAGTCTCTCTTTTACAGATGGTACCTTTGGCTGTATGAGAGATGAACCTCATCGAAGAGTTTCCTCCAGTTGTGAGGATGTTCTTTTGAAGTATTCTGTAGACATGGATTCAGAGGATTTGATAGCTGTTCGGGCAAACATCTTTGAAATCTTGTAAAATGTGCCAGGTAGTTTAGTGACTTCAGGACTGCAGAAAAAAAAGACTCACTTTCCAAATATGTCCAGGGCTCTAAAGACCCTGTTTGGCAGATGGGCAGAAGAGAACTGTTCTGCTACCTCTTTCTTCGTGGCTGCCACCACCACCACAGCATCAACTGGGACTCCTTTGTTCCAGTGGGTCTGTCTGAAGGCAGGGTTAAAATTTCATAGGGATTGGTTTGATGGTATCTGGTTCTTTCCAACCCTGGCAGGAAACCAGGACCTAGACGGGCCAGAACCAAAACCTTCCAAAAATAATGATTCTTCTGGAGAGGGGTTTTGGGAAGGCCAACCACCTTTTTGTTTTAGGATCTCTTTAAATATCTCCAAAGGAGATGTCAATCTGATGGTGGTCTGGGGAATCCTTCATCAAAATCTGTATCCTCTGTGAGCGACTCCAATGGGTCTGCTTTTGCATGTACTTTTCCAATGCACATCCTCTGTGGGATGTTCTGGTGAAATGTCAGAAGAGAGGAGAAGTTCCTCTACTGGAACTGGTTGGACACTTATTGGAACTGGCTGTGCCTGTGGAGTAGGTCCGACTCAGAACTCTGAACTAAGACAGAAAAGGGATAGGATCCTAAAAATGAGAAGGCAGAGAGAAAATGCCCTTTCCACCACCTCGAAAGTAGATGGACCAGGAGAAGCTTCGACCTACCCTCCTGGAGCCAAAACTCTCAATGAAGGTAGGTCTCTACCATTCTCTGGATCCGGTTCCACCCTTGGAGGGGAGGATCTACCTGTCTAGGCCCAACACTCCATGGGGAAGGGACGGATCCAACAAAATCAGAGCTGAACCTACCACCTCAGACCAGACGCCGACACTTTGGCTCCGGCACCTATTCTGATCTGAGAGTATCTGGGCAAAGCTAGTCACGGATATAATCAAAGCAGAAGAAAACACTTTTGTCAGTTCCAACACAGGACCTCTCAGGGATTTCGGATCCTGGGACACGAACCACAGGAGAGATTGGAGGAGGAGATACAATGGTCCTAGATGTCAGGCATATTCACAAATCTGACATGGGATGGAACTGACAAGACCCTCATCAGGATCTCAGCTCTGAGAAATTTTCCCATTATCCTATCTACATTCACTTCCAATAAACTCCTTTGGGACCTAGAGGAAGTTGTGGATGGAGGCCTGAAATGCTTTTTGGGTGTTTTGAAACAACTGACCAGGCAAGGTGGGAGATATGGGCTTAAGAAATTCTGGAGTATGACTCCTGTGAGACGAGACAGGCTATGGATCGGAGGACATGGGATCCGAAGGAGTTGTATTAGGGGATGCTGAAATAACAATGGGAGATGAAGCCTTAAGATCAGAGGGTCGGATCTTCTGATCTGACAATGGCAGATCTGAAATTGTTCTCGTTTTGGTTGGAGGTTATGACAAAGACCTTGGGGACTTTAAAGGAGTGCATTTCTTATGCTGCAACAGAGCCGATTTACTGGATTTTGAGGGGGTTTGAACCCCAAAAGAAGTAGTAGTAGCAGGCAGCAAACCTATTAAAATAAGTTTGTTATGCCTATCTGCCAAGGCACTCGGATTAAGAGTAGAACAAACTTTACATGCAGTGTCTAAGTGTTCACACCAAGGAAATACACAGACTCCTTGTGGGCATTTGAATTAGGGATTTTGTGCCCAGAAGAACTGCATTTTTTATATCTGGTCGGCTTACCCGACATGTTAAATACAAGCAAATAAGTAAGACAGGGAAAGATTTTTTTTCTGTTTGTTTTTAGGAAGGGAAAAGAGAACAGCTAAAATGTTCTACAATTGCTGGTAGTAAACAAAAAATACCCGCTAAAACGGTAAATGGAAAAAAGAAAGTGCCAACAATGGTATGTAGAAACACTACATAAAACAGTAAGGAAACAGAGAAATTCCCAACAACCTTTCCAAAAACTAAGTGCAGGGTGGCTAAAGTTACAGAAAAATCCAAGAAAAACTTTTTTTTACAAAACTCAACCATTTATGACACTTGAGAGATGAACCTACGTCTGTTTGTGATGGCAGGAAATGAGACTGGAGTTAATGGGGATAGAATACCGCATTATGGGTAGAGGGAGGAGCTTGAGACCTGGATCCGAAGTCTGGAATATGGTACCATGTCCGATACCAGGATCGGATCCAAACTCATACATTGGGGAAGAATGAAAAAGGCCATCAGATCGGTTTATTTTGTTTTTAGCAAAATTATACAAGGGAGCAGAGAAATCTCTTGGATAATTCAGAGGAGGGCTGAGAAATCTGACAGATTCCTTGAAATCAGCTTCTCTCTTTCATCACATTTTCGATATTCTATGCTACAGATGGACCAAAAACTAAATCCTATTCAAGGGAGAATTCAAAATTTTATTTTTTAACATCTTTGGGGAGATTCTGAGAATGCAGCTAGGCAAATCTCCTTTAAACAGTAGCAGAAGTTCTGGAAGTAGCATCTACAGAATCATAAAAACACATTTCAAACAATGAGCAACATTAACCTCAGTAACAGAAGCAAATGAACTACACAACACATACTTTTCCTCACAAAAGAGAACTGAAGCCAGAACATTCCTCACATGTTCACAATTAACCTGGATAAACTTCAGCACTTGAGCTTTACAATTTAGAATCCTAAACATCAGAGCTGCAGAGGCATACACCCCCCCCCCCACACTTACCAAAAGCTTTCCCATCTTTATCTGAAGAACAAAATGTCTAGCAGCAGCTGGAATGACTAAAGCTATAGCTTATGGATCAAGTCTGGGATTAATGTATAAAAATTTAGAAGACTGAGGAACTTTACGCAATCTATCAGATTTCTAAAGGGACAGCGTGATGACCGTCTGGGGAAACTACAATTTCCGACAAAAACGTCCTCCAATTCGGTGGGGGTGGACAAAGATTCTGAAATTTTCAGTTGTATATCATAAAATATTTTTAAAGCACTGAGCAACCTCAGTATTATCCCACTGAACACACTAGTTAATCCTGAAAATAGTCTCAGGGAAAGGCAATACCTCATAATTAGCATAAAAAAGTATATACCCCTTCACAATCACAATCCCATGTAGATTCTAAATACTGAACACCTTCAGGGAAAGAATAATATTTTTTTTCTTACCAAAAATAATTTTTTTTTTCTTTACCACGAGAGCTAAAGATTTAAACCTCAACACAAATATGAAAAGGACATGCTGGAGGGACAGATTCATAACTCAGAGGCTTCCCATACTCTGGAAAGTACAGTTTTGTACCTACCATAAATGTAGATGTTCGAAGATCCACATTGCTGCAGTCCTTACATATGGGTAGTCCGCTGTCCTCGGTCGGCCCGAATACCGAAGTATTAGGCTGACGTCGGTCAAGGCGCTTAAAACTGACATCAGGACGTCAGGGTACAAAAGCGCATGACCAACGTCATTTCCTCAGTCTTTTCTTGCCCCAGATGTCAGAAGGCCCTAACAAGAAAGGCCAAAGCCAAAAACCAGCAAAACCTAACCAACCACCCGTGCACTAACCATATTTACACTATGTACAACACAAACCACACCACCACCTTCAACAACAGAGGGAAGGAGGGTAAATTGGACTGCAGCAATGTGGATCTTGAACATCTACATTTATGGTAGGTACAAAACTGTACTATGTTCTTCATCTCACATTGCTGCAGTCCTTACATATGGGTAGAATCCCAAAGCAAAGGTAAGGGAGGATGGCAAAACTATAAGGAATTAGGAGCTGCCAACATGCCTTGCAAAATTGCAGTTGCAAATCCATCCCTAGATTTAGAGTAAAGTGGAAGGTGGTAATGCTTAGAGAAAGTATGCACTGAACTCCAAGTAGCTGCTTCCAAAATATCTTTAGTAGCCACCCCCCTTAAAAAGGCTGTAGAAGTGGCAGTAGCCCTAGTGGAATGAGGCCTAATCCCAGCTGGAATCTCCTTACCGTGATGGGAATAACAGAAAGCAATACAAAACCCAATCCACTTAGAAATAGTTTGTTTTGAAACAGGTTTGCCCTGAGAACCCAAAGCAAAAGAAACAAACAACTGCTGAGACTGCCTGAACCCTTTAGTTCTGCTCAAATAATATCGCAACTGTCTGTGTATATCCAAAGTGTGCAAAATCCTTTCCCCTTTATTTTGGGGGTTTGCATAAAAAGTAGGCAAATGAATAGTTTGGTTTAAAGCCACACTAGAAACCACTTTAGGCATAAAAGAAGGGTTAGTACGCAAAGACACCCTGTCCTTGTGGAAAATTAAGAAAGGTTCAACTGCCATAAGGGCCTGTAATTCAGAAACCCTTCTCGCAGAGGTAATGGCCAACAAAAAAGCAGTCTTCCAAGATAAATATTTCAACTCTGCCGATGCTGCAGGCTCAAAAGGTTGTAGAGTGAGTTTCTCCAACACAAAATTGAGATCCCAAGCAGGAGTAGGAGCTCTACGTGGGGTCTTATATTTTTTGCCCCTCTAAGGAATTGCTTAAACAAAGGCTGAGAAAATAATGGTGGGTCACAGTCATAGTGAGCAGAAATTGCTGCAGCATGAACCTTTATAGAGGAGAAGGACAAACCTTCGTCCAATAACTCAGTAAGGTATTGAAGCGCAACACTTAAATTAGGTTTAGAAACATCAAAATCCTTTGCAGTACTCCAAAATAAAAATCTCCTCCATTTATCTGCGTAAACTTTCCTTGTACTAGGCCTTCTGGCCTCCAAAATAACATTCAAAACTTGTTGTGGAAGCGGAGACCCTCCAGGGTTTAAAACAGAATATGCCAGGCTGTCAGATGTAGAGAATGAAGTTTGACATTGAGTAAATGACTGTTCTCCTGAGACAGCAGGTGAGGAATCGAAGGCAAAGGCCAAGGAGGCTCCTGTACCAGACTTCTCAGTAATGGGTACCAGTGCTGTCGAGGCCAATCTGGAGCTATTAAAATCATGTTTGGCTTGTCCTGTCTGACCTTCAGCAGTACCTTTGGGAGGAGAGGCAGAGGTGGAAAGGCATACACGTGAAGATTGCTCCAATTGAATGAGAGAGCATCCACTTTCCAAGCCAAGGGATGAAACCTTTTTGTGCAAAACTTTGGCAGCTGGTAATTTAGTGGAGAAGCGAACAGATCTATGTCTGGAGTTCCCCATAACACTGTCAATCTCTGAAATACATGAGGATCCAATTTCCACTCGTGGGGATCCATAATTTGTCTGCTCAACACATCTGCTAAGGAGTTCTGTGCTCCTGGCAGAAACCTTGCCTGAAGATTTAGCTGTAAACTGAGAGCAGTCTCCCACAAAATCATTGCTTGTCTGCATAGAGGATAAGAATGTTCCCCTTGCTTGTTGATGTACCACATGACAGTTGTGTTGTCTGTTTGAATCAACACCTGCCCTGGAAGAAGTAAATCCTTGAAAGCTATCAATGCAAATTGGACTGCTAACATCTCCTTCAAGTTGATATGTAGATGTTGAAGTCTGGCAGGCCACGTGTCTTGTACCCATTTTCCATTTAGATGAGCTCCCAAGCTTTGTCTGAGGCATCTGTCGTTAAAATCTGACTCGCCTCTGGCCGGGTCACAGAGAGTCCCTTGTTTAGGTGACATTCCTGAGCCCACCACAAAAATTCCTTTTGAATGCAAGGTATTATTTGAATGACAGTGTCCAAATCTTGGCAGTGCTGTGTCCATACATTCTTGAGATACCATTGTAGCTTCCTCATATGCAGTTTGGCATTGGGAAGTACCAGAATACAAGATGCCATGAACCCCAAGGCTTGAAGGACTGTCCTTGCAGTCAGCCTGGACTGATGAGACAACTGATGGAAGTAAAGAGAAAGATTCTTTTGTTTGTCCGGGGTCAAAAGGCCATCTGGGATGCTGTATTCAGTCTCACACCCAGAAAGCACATGTCCTGAGAGGGTACTAGACTGGACTTTATTTCGTTCACAGAATACCCCAGGCATCTTAACACTGCCATCACATACTGTAACTGATGAAGAAGTTCGTCCTTTCCTTGGGCCAGTATCAGGCAATCGTCCAAATAAGGATAGATCTGTATTCCTCTTAGCCTGAAAAAGGCTACCACTGGAGCCAGAACCTTCGTGAACACTCTGGGCGCAGTAGATAAGCCAAAGGGCAATGCAGAGAACTGATAATGTGAAGTCCCAGCCCAAAAACGCAGATACTTCCTGCAACTGGGCCTGATAGGAACATGAAGGTAAGCCTCCTTGAGATCCAGGGTCACCATCCAGTGATCTTTGCCCAGCAGAGGTAAAAGCTGTTGTAACGTTAACATTTTGAACTTGAGAATGTCCAGATATGTGTTGAGGATGGATAAATCCAAAATTGGTCTCCACGTGTTTCCTTTCTTTGGTACTAGAAACAGGCGAGAATAAAATCCTAGGCCCACTTCTGGCAGAGGAACCGGTTGTATGGCCCCTATATGAAGTAGTAGAGAAATTTGTTTGCGAGCCTCTAGTCTTTGCTGAGGAGGAACGTCCGGCATGCATTTGAAAGGAGGCAAGGTATGGAAATAAAACTTGTAACCCTGGTGTATGATATCCAATACCCATTTGTCTTGGGTAACCAACATCCAATTTTCCTTGACGAGTGCTAACCTTCCTCCCAAAGGTGCTGCCAGGCAAGAAGGATCTGGCAGCTGAAAAAGTAGGTCATTGGGCCTGTTTACGAAAGGACTGGCCCCTGCCCTCACCCGAAGATTGTGCAGGGGAACTCCCTGTTCTAGGCCTGAAAGAACTCTGAGCTCTGCCCCTACCACGTCTAGATCTACCCCTAGACTGAGAATCATAAGAAGGATACGTCCACCCCTTAGCAGGCCAATTCCTACTAAACTTCGGAGGCTGAACTTGCAAAAAATCTTTAACCGTCTGCATAGACTTAGCCTTGTCTTCCATTTTCTTCAAGACTGACTCCACAGGTGAACCAAACAACACATCAGACTGCAAAGGAGCATCCAAAATCCTTGTCTTAACATGGTCAGATAAATTCTGATCCTTCAACCAGGCGTGCCTGCGAAGAACTGAGCCAGTGGCAGCCACCCTAGATGAGGCCTGCACAGCATCAAAACCACACTGTAATGAATGCTTACCCACCTGTTCAGAGACATGCACCAAATCTTGCAATTCTTTACACTCAATGCCTTCCGCCAGAGCATCCACCTTAGACTTCAATTGAGAAAGAAGAAAGTTTTGATATTTCAACATATGAAACTGGCAATTCAAAGCCCTCATAGCTAAGGTAGAAGATGTATAGACCTTCTTTCCCCATCTATCCAAAGCTCTGGCTTCTTTATCTAGAGGAACCGGATTTTTACAATAGAGGCCTTGACACCCTTAGGTCCCTGACTAATAGTTTCTGGGTCCGCCCTAGGACTCTTATAAAGATATTTGTGAGCCTCAGGCACCCTGTAATACCTATCCGGCTTAACAGGAGCAGGCGGCAGAGAATCAGGATTAAGTGAAGCCTCTGCAAACACATCTTCCACAACATCCAGAACAGGGGTATAGCCAAAGGCCTATGCTGGGGTAACAGCAAAAACTCCCTAAGCCTTTTCCTAGAATCAGAGAAGTCCTGACCTTCCCATTTAAAATGTTCCCTCATAGAATGAAGTGTCTCTGAAAAAGAAAAATCCTCTGGAGGAGAAGCAGAAGGAGTGGAATCATCTGCATCAGAATCAGAATAAGGAGAGTACTCCTGCAAGTCTTCAGCCGAAGACTCTGAAACATCCGAAGCCTGTTCAAAACTTCCCAACTCTGGCTCCACCCTAGGCCTTTTATCAGGAGGGGGCATAGAACCTCTAATCAGAGTAATCAAATCTTCTGCCATTTTAAGCATGTGCTTCTTAGGCACAGACCCTGCTGAACTAGGAGTGACCCCAACAGGAGCTAAAACTGGCCTGCCTCTGGGAGAAGCCTTGGAAACCGAAGGAGAAGGCCTAACCACCCTAGGAAGGGAGGGGAGTACAGTAACTTGAGAAGCCCCTTCAGCCTGACCTACCTCCTGCAAAATCAAAATCTCCCCCTGAGACTCCGGAGAAGTCTCCGTCGGAACCACCGGTTCCACTGAAGCCTCTAAAGAACCGGCGTCCGGAACGGACGACTCATCTTGCCTGGGTTTAACTGCTTTGTCTTTGCGCTTCTTCACAGAAGCGGGCACCGGAGAATCCGACGGCATATTATAATTGCACCGCTTCCCAAAGACCAGCCTAGCACAATCTAACCTTCGCTTAATAGTGCGTTTATTGAACCTAGCACAAAAGCGACACCCAACAACGTCGTGCTCAGGCCCCGAACAAGGAATACACAAAGAATGATAATCCCTATGCGGTATCTGTTTCCCACAAGAAATACAGTTATTCACTTTTTCTGACATCCGGTAAAACACTGAGGCAAAAAAACAAAATAATCCCCAACGGGGTACTTAGCCAACTTGGATTCGGTCTGAAACTCCGAATTCGAAAAATTTCAGAACGCCGAACGGCACTTGCAACGCTGCTTCTGCATCGGACCATGCGGCAAAAAAGACTGAGGAAATGACGTCGGTCATGCGCTTTTGTACCCTGACGTCCTGATGTCAGTTTTAAGCGCCTTGACCGACGTCAGCCTAATACTTTGGTATTCGGGCCGACCGAGGACAGCGGACTACCCATATGTAAGGACTGCAGCAATGTGAGATGAAGAACATCAGAATCCCAGTTCATGTTAGGCAGAGCCCCTCACTGACTCTCTTCAACAGAAATCTTGACGAGTGAATGGGAGATCGTAGGTTTACCCCGGGGGTCATCACTGTGTCACTACTAGACAGAGGCACAGTATTCTAAATCTATTCTGTACACTTTTGTACCATTACATGGGGTGGCAAAAGCCACATCACTATGGCAAGGCTTATAAATGCCCCAGGGCAGATAGCCTAGTACTAAACTATGAAACTATAAAAAACAACTTGCAAGAAGCATCAAGAGCCTGTATCAAAGCTCAAATAAAGGATTCCGGTTCAGTGTTACTGCCACAGGAGAAGATACAGGCTTTATTTTCCCTCTCTTTTTGACAAGAAAATGTGAGAAAAAAAAAAAAAAAAAAAAAAAAAAAAACAACAGACCCAATATAGCCAGCAATAGCTTCAGCAGGGATGTGTACATTCTCTGCCCCTTCACCCCTGAATGACTAGAGTTCATAGGTTCATACTAGGCTATCTGCCCAAGGGCATTTATAAGCCTAGCCCATAGTTATTTGGCTTTCGCCACCCCTTTAGTTTGAATAAAACTATGCCTATTATTTTGCTGTGCCTCTGTCAAGCAGTGACACTAAAGTAATCCCTGGGGTATATCTGCGATCCCCCATCCATTGGTCAAGATTCCTCTTGAACAAGGCCAGCGAGGTGCTCTGCCTCACATGTACCGGGATTTTGTTCCACAGCATAGGGAGTCTCTGGGTGATGAATCTGTCCCTCCAGCATGTTCTATTAATAACAGTGTCAAGGTTTAAGTCTCCGCCCTTGTGGTTCTGAGGGATCTAGATTTTTGAGGTGAAGCATATTCATCAAATCAGGGTTTGACATGGCCTTATATGTCAGGCACAGGTCACCTCTGAGCAAGCGGTATGAGACTGAATAGAGCTGGAGTTCTTTCAGTCGGGCAGCATAAGACATATTTTGAGACCCTTTATCCTTTTGGTGAGGAACTTTTGGGGCCTTTCCAGCTGCTGCAGGTGTCGGGTCAGATACATTCGAATGGGGCATTGTACTCAATCATAGGTCTAATGAGTGATGAGTACAGGGGGACGATGACCTCCCTTGATCTAGATGTGAATCCCTTCATGATCAGGTGGGCAATGTAGAAGGTTTTCCTAACTACTTTAGCAACATGAGTGTCAAGCGAAGGCTACTGTCAACCTGGGTCCCCAGATCCCTGATGACTTCTTCTGTGCTCAGTGGATTGCCACCTATATGGTAGCTAGGGTAACCTTGTTTTTCCCAAAGGGTATGACTATGCATTTCTTGGCATTTAACTTTAGGCCATGGCTCTGGCACCAGTTATCCATTTCTGTGAGACCCTTCTGAAGGATATCTGTGTCAGATGTGTTTTCGACTATGGCGCCCAGTTTGCAGTCATCTGCAAACTTTGTCAGCCATAACCCTCCTGTGTTTGCTTGTACTTCAGAAAAGTACATGCCGAACAAGAGTGGACCCAGGACTGAGCCCTGTGGGACACCACTTGTGACAGGCTTTGAGTCTGACATGGCTCCAGCAACTCTGACCCTGTGGGTTCTGTCACTTAGCCAGTTTGCAACCCATCTTGTGATGTATGGGTTTACATTCAAGCTGATGAGTTTTTCGATGATACCCGAGTGGGGTATTGTGTCGAAGGCCTTTGCCAGGTCAAGGTAGGCTGTATGGACTGCCTTTCCCTCATCAATGGCCTTGGTGACTGTCTCGAAAAAGTCAACCAAGTTTAAAAGGCATGATTGGCCTTTGACAAAGCCAAACTGGGTTGGATCCAAAGTCTGCAAGTTCCCTAGAGTGGCTCTCCCTTGCCCACTGAGGGCACCAGTGACAGCTGTGGAGGATATGACTAAGCCCTGGTACATGGTGGCTGTATGGACTACATCAGAGGAAGCTGAAGAAAAAGATGAGTAGCCTGAGGAAGAAGTTTTGTCTACAGCAGTCACCCACCTGCAGCTGAAGCAAAACACCAGCCTGTCACTTAGATGATCCAAAGTTGGATCTTTCCTCTGCACCCCCCCCTTTTTTTTTTTTTTTTAAGTTAAAAGGTATACGTGGGCTGAGAGCAGTACATCTGTTTATTAATGGAACAGATTTTGCATTACCATGCATTTTCCAGGCAAAATGAATTACAAACTATGAAACTCTTAGATCTAGCATTAGTTGGACTGTAATCCTCCGTGATTTACCAGAAAATTTAAAGTTTTGTGAGGAATGGACAGGGTAAAGACATGGGGCAAAAACGAAAGGAACATTCAAGAACATTAAGCAAAATCAGAAATAATTAAGAGTTACTGACTTTGTGCTGCACATGATATACCTGTGGAACAGTGAAACAGAAGCAGCCTTCCCATTTGCTTCCACATAAAAGAAAAGCAAAATGTATGGGAGTCTGAAGACCGGACTAAACCACAACGTGCAACTAACATTAAAACTGAAAACTAGACAAAAACAAATTTAAATAAAACTGCCCCAGTTTGAAAACCCTCTCTGTATGCTTTTTTCCCTCTGGTTGATTAGGTAACTTGAATTTGCTCATACCAATGCACTGCCAGCAAGTCAGCAAAAAAACATAACTTCCAGAAGAGTAATCAATGAAGACTGGGAATGTTACGGCTATGGTAGGTACTATTTGGAAGAGATCTTCCTTAAAAAGAAAAGTAAGAATGCAAGCTAAAAAAAAAATAATAATAAAACAGAAAGAGCCATGGTATGCAACTACTGAAGAAATGCATTTTCATAACAGATATGCAAACTGACAAAATCAAAGTAGCCTGCGTTTAAGGTCATATTATTCCCTTCACATGTTCACAAGGTCAAGAGTTCTGCAATGGGGCACTTCCACTAGTGGCTTTACCCCTCTACCCCCTATAGTCCCACCTGCTTTGTAAGGACTTGCCTACCTCCACCTCTGGTTTCCACCTGCCACTGTAAATAGAATGCATGTCACACAACTGTCAGGAGAGGGGGCAGGGTACACCCAATCAGCTCCTACAGCACTCAGTTCAGTAATCAAACTGGGAGACTACGGCACAGTCAGGACTTCAATGCTACATCCAAGGAATAGCCTCAAAATGAGGCCAATAAATAGAGAGGGGGAAGCTGTCAAGTGAGAAGTGAATAAGTAATATGGTGCCACATTTAAGTGCCAGTTTGCTATCAACATCAAAACTGGAAATCTCTGTCATCAGTGACACTTGGCAAAGTTATCACATACAACCAAAGACGGCAGCTATAATTCAATGTAAAACAGTACACTGCTTTACATAAACTGAGAAAGGGTCACACAGACAGTAATCTAGCCTTTGACCATCACATGTCTACAGAAGTGTGGAACTCATTCTATGTTGTGCAACTTATAACCAAAGGTATGGCATCTAGGTCCAATGAGGTCATTGTTCCACTGTATTCAGCAATCCTCAGACCTAGCACTGAGTACAATGTCCCCTTTGATAGGTACATAACCAGGCACATCAAACATTTTCTTACTAAAAGAATAAAGGGTGTAAACAATATGTCCCATGCAGACTACCTTAAAGCCCTATCCCTGCATTATAACTCCTACAGGCTGTTAACGGGAGAAATATGCCTGGCATACAAGACACGGTCAGCCCCTACCCTAATGGACATCCTGCATACCTGGCAAAACAAAGAGCACCAAAATTACCCGTTCTAAAATCTTAAACCTTGCTTGTGATTGTAAAGAATATCTGCTGGAGAGACTGGTATGTATAGTCCATGGACCACCATTTCTCTGTGAAGGGCCCCTCATCAATCTGAAATAGAGTTCCTACCTAACGCAATTCAAGGGTAACAGATAATTGGATGGGGATCAGGAAAAGTCATCCCTGGTTTGGCACCCATGTCTCTAATGGACATAGGTAGCTGGTAAATGGTTCAACTCCCAGGCCCCTGCTTGTAAATATTTCATCTCACAGGCCCCTGCTTACACTCAGGGATACTGGAACTTGGCAGAAATTTGGGATTCATGGCCAAGCTTAAAAAGGCCCTAGTGATCATTAGCCTAGTACACACTTATAAACTATGAACAACAGGGGTGTAATTTAGAAAATTCACAGGAGGAAATCATGGTAGCAAGAAACCAGCATAGCTAAATACATAATGACAAGAATCTCTAGAAGCAACGGTGTAGTGTTATGAAGGCCTCATTGACAACTGTTTCCTGTTGCTAATGTCTATTATTCATCATTGGGAGTTCTCTCTCTCTCTCTTGCTTTATTTAAGTTGCATCGGCACACACTTCGCTGCATTTACACAATATGAAACTCTCTGATTACTTAAGTTCCTGTGTGGCCAACAGAACTCCCTCATTGCTAAAATGATGCATCTATGATAAATTACTTTCTATCAAAAATTCCAAGGAAGACAACTGTATAGGTTCATAGGTTAGTACCAGGCTAACTGCCCTTGCAAGCCATTTTAAGCCTAGCCAATTATCCCTTGTGAGACTCAAACCCTGCACCTTGGGTTTTGTAAGTCTAACACCTTAACCATTAAGCCACCCTCCTAACCCTATTTCTACAACAGTTGTATAAAAAAAGAAAACGGCGCATCTCAGAATATTCACCTTACTCCAAGGAGTAGTGAACTTGAGCATAAAAGTAGCAGGGTGTGGAGGTAGACCCCCCACCAACAGTGAGTTGGAACACAGACAGACGCACACAGATGCACACCCGCTTTAATGACATGACAGTGATTTAATGACGTGACAGTGACATGAGTGCTCCCCAACAGCAATCGTACCTTCATTTTTTGTATTTGCTGGACTCAATTGCAGGTTTCGCACTTCAAACAAGTATCCAGAATAACCAAATTCTATAGTACTGAATCCCATCACAGAAAACGTTAACACAAACCGTTTCAGCAGAACAAGTCTCCTGCTGGTTTCCCCCACACCTTGCCTTACTTAATTATACTAACTATACTATCACAGAACTGCAGCAAAAATTTTTAAACAGTATAGGGAAAAAACAACCTTACCACTCTACAACTGTGACCAGTGAGGGAGTGGGGGTGTTCTGCTGAGAAAAAAAGAAGATGCACCTGCACTGTAGAAAAAAAAAATCCACACTCGTTCTTACTAAGCTCCTATATATCATCAGTATCAAAACCACCCAAGTGCCAAATACACAACCCCCAAGTAATGACAATCATGATAACTGTACTTCAGAGTTTGAGATCGACATTATGGGACTCTGAACAGACATCGTGACTTCAAATTAGACAGCTAAGTAAACTTCCTGCAGAATACTGGAGATTCTGTTGGAAGGATTGCAAAAAAGGTTGGAGGGACTGGATGGAAGGGTTGTATAAAGGAAGGTCAGACCCACTGTACTTGGGCACATGGCAAAAAGGTTGTGACCATCAATGAATAACTGCTGTAAGCTGTTAAAGTAAGAGACTTAAAATGGAAGAAATGAATGACACGGCTGCTGGAAGGTCAATGCCATGCCTTTGGGTCAGTAACTCTCCATACAGATCTAGAACAAGAAGGGGAGAAAACTGTGCCCTTAGGGTAATCTTGTGACAGATATCTATCATAATGCTGCCACTTGCACCGTCTTGGACAAGAATTTCTCAGACAGTACAGTGCATGACTGAAGCACTACAAAAGCAATGAAATATTACTGTCTGGTCTGTACTACACCAACAGATGCAATGAACTCAAAATACAGACACATTCTGCTCTTTCACTCTGCCCTATCAGTATTTTTTTTTCTGTCATGCATAGCTTCTACTGACCTCCGACTTGGCTGTCGGCACTAAATATAATGTACAGTAATAAGCATCAAGTGGGAACCCGGCTACCAAGATAAGGCCACGCATGGGAACCCTGCTACCAAGATAAGGCCACTCATGGGAACCCTGCTACCAAGATAAGGCCACTCATGGGAACCCTGCTACCAAGATAAGGCCACTCATGGGAACCCTGCTACCAAGATAAGGCCACTCATGGGAACCCTGCTACCAAGATAAGGCCACTCATGGGAACCCTGCTACCAAGATAAGGCCACTCATGGGAACCCTGCCACCAAGATAAGGCCACTCATGGGAACCCTGCTACCAAGATAAGGCCACTCATGGGAACCCTGCTACCAAGATAAGGCCACTCATGGGAACCCTGCTACCAAGATAAGGCTACTCATGGGAACCCTGCTACCAAGATAAGGCCACTCATGGGAACCCTGCTACCAAGATAAGGCCATTCATGGGAACCCTGCTACCAAGATAAGGCTACTCATGGGAACCCTGCTACCAAGATAAGGCTACTCATGGGAACCCTGCTACCAAGATAAGGCTACTCATGGGAACCCTGCTACCAGGATAAGGCTACTCATGGGAACCCTGCTACCAAGATAAGGCTACTCAACAGCAACCATCCTGAGAGACAGTCAGCAAGTAACGGCCAAAGCACTTGGTGTTTACTATTCAGAAACAAATCCCAAATGGTGTTATCAAGCAGAGCTGGATCCAGCAGTACGTGACCTAGGCCGTTACATAGAACCCTCTGGCTGGTGGGGGGAAGGGGGTGCCACATTTAATTTTTAATTAAACAAATTTTTTTTTACATTTCTCCTTTAAGGACACACACTGTGTGCATCGTTACTATGACACACCCACAGCAATGTGCAGGATTTAAAAGCTCGCGGGAACTTCCATGAATCGGAGAACTTGGAACTGCTGTTGCTTTGCTACCATCATCCTTTAAAAATGCAGGGAATGTTGCCATAGACCAGGCAGGTACTCGATCGGGAGACAAGGGGAGAGAGAGAGACAGAGAATATGTGTGTGTGTATATCTGTTTTTGTTTATGTAAAATGCCCTAGTTAGGCATGGAAAAAGAAGTTATGTACTCACCATAAAATTCTATGCGAGTTGTTTATCTCGCCTTTATTCCCACTGATGGGTTCGGAGCCAATCCTCAGCTCCGACACAGCCGTTGGCAAAGCTCAAGGTTTGCCAGTAGCTCGAGACCAAGCCCCTTACCCCATGATGCACTATTGGAATTACCTCAGATCCTGTTTTCTGCGTGTATATATAACCCTGTAAGGGGTGCACTCCCCAAGAAGGAAGAAGTACTGAACAACCAGGATGATACTAGCCTCTAGGTCAACCGTCAGCCAGGAGGGGGATGGAGGGAGGGACGTGAGAATAAAGGCGAGATAAACAACTCACATGGAACATTATGGTGAGTACATAACTTCTTTATGTGAAGTTGTTAAATCTCGCCGTTTATTCTCACTGATGGGTAGCGTCCCTAGCACCCATAATCCTGGGTGGCTCACAGGAGTACATTTTTCAGGACCGTAGAACCAAAAGAAGACCTCTCCCTGGAAGCCTTATCCACTTTGCAATGAGTGATAAAAGTATGAGGCTTAGACCAAGTGGCTGCAGCACAAATGTTATCAACGTGCAATTTGGCTTGAAAAGCAGAAGACGTAGAAATGGCTCTGGTTGAATGAGCCCTTACTTTGTGTGGCAAAGGTATGTTAGCAGTTGCATGAACAAATGAGATACAATCCGATAACCATTTTGAAAGGGTTGTTTTAGCCACTGGTCTACCTTTTCTGGCCTCTGAAAAGGATACAAAAAGTTGATCTGATTTCCCAATATCCTTAGTTCTATCAAGATAAAATCTGAGCTGTCTGTGCCCGTCAAGTTTGTGCAGGTATTCTAATTTGTTGGAATGGTTGGGAAAAAAGACTGGCAACTCAATGACCGGATTAATATTAGACTCAGAACAGACTTTAAGCAAAAAGGAGGGGTTTGTTCTGAGAGAGACTTTATCAGCATGGAAAATCATATAAGGAGGTCTGATAGATAATGCTTGAAGTTCTGACATTCTGCGGGCAGAAGTAATGGCCACTAGAAAAATAGTTTTCAGGACAAAAATTTGAGATCACAAGATGATGCTGGTTCGAAGGGGGGAAGAATTATTTGAGAAAGCATAAAATTCAAATTCCAGGGAGAATAAGGGGTTTTGACAGGAGGCCTCATGTGAAAAACACCTTTGAGAAAAACCTTAGATAACTTATGGGCCATAATATTTAACCCATCTAATCCAAGGTGGAAATTAGATATGGCAGCTAACTGAACCTGAACTGTGGCAGCTGCTGCTCCTTCCTTAGAAATTACTGTCAAAAACTATAAAATGGACGACAAAGGAGCTCATTAAGAGTCAATTTTTTTGTATACTGGCCCAAATGGAGAACCTTTTCCAGTTACTGCGATAAAGTTTTCTGGTGGATAGCTTATGAGAAGACAACAGAATTTGTCTTGTGTCATCTGAGAGTGAATGAAGCCTGGCTATTTGGGGAAGTGGTTCAGCCAAGCAGTCAGCATTAGAGACTGCAATGAAGGATGGAGGTCCCCTGACGGGTGTGTCAGGAGGTCTGGAACTGGGTCCTGGATCCATGGATCCTCCAGCAGATGATGCTGAAGAAAAGGGAACCAAAATCTGTCGAGGCCAATGGGGGGCTATAAGGATAACAGTCCTTCCCAGCGACTTTGCTTTCTGTAAAAACCTGGGTATCAATTGAACTGGAGGGAATGCATATAGGAGACCTGGAGGCTAATCGTGTACGAGTGCGTCTCTCGGGGGATATCCCGGAGGTGTTATTAGGGCAACGTAGCTTCTGCATTTGGTATTAATGTGACTGGCAAGGAGGTCACAGCAAGGCTGGCCCCATTTGTGGAAAATCATGTCAGCAACGTGTTGGTTGAGAGACCACTCATGATGCAACAGGATTGCCCTGCTCAGCTTGTCCGCTATCACGTTGGATTTTCCCTAGATGTGTGTTGCTAACAGAAAACGCTGGGATGACACAGCCCATTGCCATACTCTGAGGGCTTCTTGACAAAGGGGGTAAGACTTTGTTCTGCCCTGTTTGTTCAAGTACCAGACCACTGACATGTTGTCTGTCTGAATCGCAATTGTCCCTAGAGGAAGAGAGTCCTGAAAGTACTGCAACGCCAGAACTACTGCTCTCAACTCCAGGACATTGATATGCAAATGTGACTCTTGATCCGTCCATGTGCTTTGGGCAGTCTTTCCCTGAAAATGCCCCCCCATCAGGGAAGCGTCCGGGGTCACAGTGGCTACTGGGGGGCACAAAGGGTCGTCCTATTGTGACATGAAGAGACGTCGACCACAACCGAAGGACCATCTTGCAAGAGTTTGTGAGGAGAATCATATGGTTCATTGTCAACTTCTGGTAAGACCACTGAGCGAACAGGAGCCATTGAAGAATTCGCATATGCATCCTTGCGAGTGGAATGGCTAGAATTGCTGCCGCCATCAAACCTAGTACCTTCAAGACCTCTGCGGCTGTAGCTCTGTTCGACACCAATAAGTTGACATGTTGGCGAAGAAGTGAGACCCTTTCGACTGGAAGATGTAGAGTGGTGGTTGAAGTATCTAACTCTGCTCCTATAAAGACGGTATGCTGTGATGGCGACAAGGCAGACTTTTCGAAGTTGACTGTAATGCCTAAGTGGTAGCAGAGTGTCAGAGTAGATTGTGTTGCCTGAATCAATTGATGCCTGGTGGTGGCGGTAAGGAGCTAATCGTCTAGATATGGAAACACCTGGAATCCTAGACGCCTCAGATGAGCCGTGACCACTGCCATGCATTTGGTGAACACTCTGGGGGCTGTAGTGACACCAAAGGGCAGAGCTTGAAACTGGTAGTGATTGGATCCCGGCCAGAAACGCAGGTGATCTCTGGAGTGTCTGTCCATCTTTATGTGGTAGCACGCATCCTTGAGATCGATGGAGCACATCCAAAAGGCTTTCCCTAGAAAGGGAAGAATGGCCTGAAGCGTGACCATTTGGAACCTCTCTTCTTTTACAAATTGGTCGAGTCTGCTGAGGTCCAATATAGGTCTCCAGTCCCCTGTTTTCTTTGGAACCAAAAAGAATCTTGAGTAAGTTCCGAATCCTGTTTGGTCTGCTGGGACTGGCTGGATGACTCTTTCTAGCAACTTGCGGACCTCTATAGTTGCTTGTTCCCGGAGACTGGGTGGAACATCCTGGATTTTGTTGACAGGAGTGGGAGGGGAAGAGAAAATACAGTTGTGTACCTACCATAAATGTAGATGTTCAAGTGTATTCACTGTTGCAGTCATTACAATTGGGTTATCCTGCTGGCAGGCTACCCTCAGTTGGCCTGAATTCCAAAGTCTAGGTCCGGCGTCGGTTGCTGTCGCCTCCTCCCTGACGTCAGTGCGCCAGGGGTATAAAAGATGCAGTAGACGCCATTTTCTTCAGTTTTTCTTGCCCCAGATGTCAAGTGCCCCAAAAATGGTAGGCTAAATTATGCCAATAAGCATGCATGCACAAAAAACAACTTTTCCTTCATCTACAAGCAAATACACCACATAGGTTGTATAGGATAGAGAAGTACAGATAAATCCCAGCAAAGAAAGGGGGTATGGAGGGAGGGTAACCTGGACTGCAACAGTGAATACACTTGAACATCTACATTTATGGTAGGTACACAACTCTACTATGTTCATCGTGTTACACTGTTGCAGTCATTACAATTGGGTTGAATCCCAAAGCTAAGGTTGGGAGGCTGGTGCTAAATAGGATTAGGGGAGGCTATCAGGCCCTGCAGAACTGCAGTGGCAAAGCCTGCCCTGGATTTAGAGTAGAGAGCAAGTGATGGTGCTTTGTAAAAGTATGCACTGAACTCAAAGTTGCAGCCTCTAAAGATGTCTTTGGTTGGTACTCCTCTGAGGAAGGCTGCTGCTCTGGTTGAATGTGGCCTAATGTCCTTAGGCACTGATTTGCCATGATGTGAATAGCAGAAACGAATATAGTGGCCTATCCACTTTGAAATAGTCTGCTTTGAGATGGGCCTTCCTTGTGATGCTGGTGCATATGACACTAGAAGCTGTTCAGTCTTTCTGATAGCTTTGGTTCTGTCCAAGTAGAAGCGTAGCGGTCTGTGAATGTCCAAAGAATGCAGAATTCTCTCACCCTTATTCTGTGGGTTTGGATAAAAGGTAGGTAAATTAATTGTTTGGTTAAGGGCCACACTGGAGACTACCTTATGCATAAATGTAGGGTTTGTTCTCAGAGAAACCCTATCAGGATGGAAAATGATAAAGGGTTCCACAGCCATGAGTGCCTGCAACTCTGAGACTCGCCTAGCAGAGGTTATTGCTAGGAGCAGGGCTGTTTTCCAGGATAAGAATTTTATACCAGCTGCAGAGGCTGGTTCAAATGGAGGAAGTGCAAGTTTTTCCAAGACATAGTTTAAGTCCCATGCAGGCATCAGTGCTCTCATAGGGGGTCTTATGTTTTTGGCCCCTCTGAGGTACTGCCTTAGTAATGGATGAGAAAAAATAGGTGGTTCTGTATTGTAATGAGCTGAAATGGCAGAGGCATGGATTTTAATTGAAGAGAAAGAAAGGCCCTTCTCCAGCATTTAAAATCCAAGGAATATTTGGAGCAGTCGTATCAAAACCTTGTGCCTGGTTCCAAGCACAGAATCTCTTCCATTTTTCTGCATAAGATTTCCTGGTGCTAGGCCTCCTGGCCTCCAAAACAACATCCATCACCGCTTTAGAGAGTGGTGTGCCTTGAGAGGCTACATTATCCGCCATGCTGCCAGGTTTAAGGTCTCGAGTTGGCTGTGCAGTACCTGACTGTCTTGTTGAGTCAATAAGCGAGGGATTTGAGGTAATGTCCAAGGTGGGCATTGAGACAAGCTCTTTAGGATTGGGTACCAGTGCTGGCGGAGCCAGTCTGGGGCAATCAGTATCATATTGGGTTTCTCTTGTCTGACCTCGAGTACCATCTTGGAGAGGAGAGGCAGAGGAGGAAAAGCATATACTGTTAGATTTTTCCAGTTGAAAGATAGAGCATCCACTTTCCATGCTATCTTGTGATGAGTCCTTGTGCAGAATCTTTGCAGTTGGTAGTTGTGAGAGGAGGCAAGGAGGTCTATGTCCGGGCACCCCCAGGTCCTTGTTATCATGCTGAATACTTGTGGATCCAATTTCCACTTGTGGGGATCCATTAGGTTTCTGCTTAGTTCGTCTGCCAGAGTATTTGTCCTTCCTGGCAGGAATTGTGCTTGCAGATGTACTTGGTAAGTCAATGCTGTATCCCACAAGTTCATGGCTAGCCTGCAGAGGGGGAAGGAATGCGTGCCTTGCTGCTTGTTTATGTACCACATGACTGTGGTATTGTCCGTCTTTATTAGCAGTTGTCCTGGATGAAGAAGATCCTTGATGGCTGTCAGGGCATTCTGAACAGCTAGCATCTCTTTTTCATTGATATGTAGATGCATTTGACTTGCGGACCATGTGCCCTGAATACATGTTCCTGCCATATGGACTCCCCAGGCATAATCTGATGCATCTGTTGTCAATATCTGCCTGGCTGTGGGTAAGGTGAATGGCTGTCCTGTGTTGTGGTAACAGGCTTTTGTCTACCAGCGAAATTCCTGTTGCAGGCAGGGAATGAGGGTAATTATTGTTTCCAGGCTGTGGCAATGTTGAGTCCAAACACTTTTTAGATACCATTGAAGTTTCCTCATATGCAGTCTTGCATATGGAATTAGCAGAATGCCATGAAATCCAAAGCCTGCAGAATGTTTCTTGCAGATAACTGGGTCTTTATTACCAACATTTAGTAAGTAGTCAGTTGTTTGTGCTTGTCTGGCGTGAGATAGGCCATCTGGGCAGTTGTATTTAAGCTTGCACCCAGGAATATTATCTCTTGAGAGGGTACGAGTTTTGATTTCTTTTCGTTTACTGTGTACCCTAGACTTGTTAGCAATCTCTTTACAAATGCCAGATGCTGTAGTAGAATGTCCCTGTTCCCCGCTTGTATAAGGCAGTCGTCCAAGTAAGGATATATTTGTAATCCTCTTTGTCTGCAAAATTCAATTACTGGTGCCAGGCACTTTGTGAAGACACTGGGCGCAGTAGATAAGCCAAAGGGCAGTGCACAGAATTGGTAGTGCATTGAGCCAGCTTTGAATCTGAGGTATCTTCTGCATGTTTGTCTGATTGGGACATGCAGGTATGCCTCTTTTAGATCTAAGGTCACAAGCCAAGCCTGCTTGCCCAACATGGGCAGAAGCTGTTGTAGAGTCAACATTTTGAATTTTGGAATATCCAGATATGTGTTTAGAACAGATAGGTCCAGTATTGGTCTCCAGGCTTTGTCTTTTCTGGGTACCAAGAACAGTCTTGAATAGAATCCTTGTCCCTGCTCTTGCTCTGGCACTTGTTGAATGGCCCTCATGGCCATGAGGGATGAAACTTGTTTTTGTGCCTCTGCCCATTGATTGCGTGGCAGGTCTGGCATACTGTTTAGCTTTGGCAGGGTGTGAAAGTGGAACCTGTAGCCTTGTGACACTATATTCAGAACCCATTTGTCCTGGGTGATCATTTGCCAATTTTGTGAAAAAAATTCTAGTTTTCCCCCCAAAGGGGCTGCCAAAAGATAAGTGCTTGGTGCTGGAAGTGGAAAGTCATTGAGACTGTTTCCTGTATGGCTGTGTTTTTTCCTCTCTGCTCTTGGAGGTAGTAGCACCCCCATTGTTTAGGCCTGTATGAACCTTGGGGTTGTGATCTGCCTCTGGGGCGTCCGCACCTGCCCCTTTGTGGTCTGACACTGGAAAGGACCAATTCTTTGTATGCCAGTTCCTGCTAAATCTGGGAGGCTGTACCTGCAAGAAATCCTTGACTGTTTGCATAGATTTAGCTTTGTCCTCCATTTTCTTAAATACCTCTTCTGCTTTAACACCAAACAAAGTATCATGCTGTAAAGGAGCGTTTAATAGTTTTGCTTTAACATGATCAGGCATATTTTGTTCTTTTAACCAAACATGCTTCCTAATGACAGAACCTGTAACAGCGGCCCTGTAGGAGGCCTCAAGAGAATCAAAACCACATTGCAAAGTATGCTTTCCAACTTGTTCAGCTGCATGCAATAAATCCTGGATTTCTTTGTTGTCTGCACACTCTGTACTTGCTGACATTTTCTGTTTAAGCAAAGACATAAGATATTGTTGATACGCAAGCATATGAAATTGGCAATTTAAGGCTCTTACCGCCAAGGTAGCAGAGGTATAAATCTTTTTTCCCAGTCTGTCTAGGGCCCTAGAATCCCTGTCAGTGGGAATAGGGTTTTTTGCAGTAGAAGCCTTGACCCCCTTGGGACCCTGAGAGATGGTTTCTGGGTCAGCTGCAGGGTTCTTATAGAGAAATTTATGTGAATCTGGAACCCTATAGTATCTGTCTGGTTTAACAGGGGCTGGTGGTAGAGAGTCTGGAGAAAGACTAGATTCTGAAAATACAACTACAATTTCTAAAACAGGCGGGATAGCAAGGGGCCTGTGCTGGGGAAATAAAAGGAAATCTCGGAGCCTTTTCTTGGATTCGGAGTAATCTTGGCTTTCCCAGTGGAAATGCTCCCTCATAGTATGCAGAGTTTCCCCAAAAGAATAATCCTCAGGAGGAGAGGTTGAAGGTATAGATTCTTCAGCATCAGAATCCTCATAGGGAGGAATAGAGTAATCCTGTTCAGAGGAGGAATCAGAGGAAATGGAAACCTGGCCTGAAGATTCATATTCTAACTCTTGCCTAGGCCTCTTATCAGGAGGGGGATGAGATCCCCTGATCAAAGTTATAAGGTCTTCGGCCATTTTGAGCATCTGTTTTTAAGGCATGGAGGCCTGTCCAGGTGAATGCTGTACTTGTTTCTTTGTCTTTAGAGCTGCTTTAGTCTTTGTAGCTGAAATAGGTTTCACATATACCTGTGTAGGCCTGAAAACACCCCCAGAAGCCGATGCCTGCTCAGCGGCTCCGGACCCATCTGAGGGAATGGTTTCCGAGTGTCCAATACCTTGAGTATCCAGAGGCCTAGTCGGCTCCACGTGGGAGTCGGAAGCAGCCTGTGGCTCTGAGGTTGCGGGCGTCAAGGGCTGCAAAAGCACCTCACTGAGAATCGGCGAACCAGCGACAGGCCTAGAAGAAGTCTCGTCGGTTTTGGATCTCGAATGCCTGTCCTCCTCTTTTTCTTTACGTTTTTTTATATACTCCGGTAGTCGGTTGATCCGACGGCATTATATAGTTGCATCTTCTGCCAAAGTAATGGAATGCAAAATTGTACCGACGCTTAATACTGCATTGGTTAAATCTAGCACAAAACCGACAGCTAGCAACGTTATGATCAGGGCCTAAGCAAGGAAAACAGTAAGAAAGAAAATCCTTATGAGGTATTTGCTTCCCACAAGAAATAGTTAACTTTTTCTGACATCGGTCTGGAGCAAGAAAAAAAGTTTCCCCAACGGGGTACTTAGCTTTAATGAATAATTCGGATCTGAATTTCGTATTTGAAAAACTCAGGAGTCGACCGACCGGCACTTGTGAACTGCTTTTGCTTCGGGCACCGTGCGGCAAGAAAGACTGAAGAAAATGGCGTCGGCTGCATCTTTTATACCCCTGGCGCACTGACGTCAGGGAGGAGGCGACAGCAACGACGCTGGACCTAGACTTTGGAATTCAGGCCGACTGAGGGTAGCCTGCCAGCAGGATAACCCAATTGTAATGACTGCAACAGTGAAACACGAACATCGGTATGAAATACCCTCTGGAAATGATGCTTTGTACCCAGGTATCGGATGTTATGCTTAGCCAGGCTTCTGGGTACAAAGATAAGCGATCCCCGATTGCCTCCAGAGCCAGACAGCCAGGTCTCCTTTCAGGAGCGCTGGTAGGGCTGACAAGAGAACTGGCCTCTGTCACCCTGCTGTTGCGGACCCCCCTGCCGCGCGGGCAGCATCATCTTCCATTATAACCCCCTCCTCTGCCTCTAGAGGGGGTTTCACCACGTGCGTCCTGAAAGGCTCCCTGTGCTTTTCAGAACCACATCTTTCCGCCCCTAGGGCCCTTGGTATAGGGCCGAGTAGGGGTAGAAAAACTGACTCCGAAGGCAGATAGAGTTTTGCCTTCCTGCTCACATCTGTTTAGTTTCCTTTACCTTGGGCCCAAACAGGGATGAGCCATTAAAAGGGGTGTTAATAAAGCAAGATTTGAAAGGCTCCGCAGAAGAACAGATATGCATCCAGGCTTGTCTACGCAGAGCAATGCCTGAACTAGCGGCTCTACTCGAACCATCAGCTGCGTAGGATATGAGACGCATGGACGAGTTCACAATCGAGTTTAGGGTAGCGAGCTGGGTGTTAACTTTGTCAGCAACCCCTGCAGCTACCGTACCCTGGAGAGCATCTCCTAGCTCTTTCAGGAGATCTCTTTGTAGTCTTGAAAACTGGGTTAAATAATTCGGTGATCGAAGGGAAAAAGTCGCTGAACTAAACATGCGTTTCCCATATCTATCCATGATCCTGGAATCTCCGTTAGGAGGATGGATAGATGAGGACGTCTCAGACGTTTCCTTTTTGGTGGCTGCCGCCACCACCATGGCATCAGCAGGCACTCCCTTAGTCAAAAAAGCTTTGTCCACTGGGGCACAGATGAACTTATTTGGCTTCTGAGGAACAGGTTCCAAGGCTTCCGGAGACTCCCACACCTTACGAGAGATCAGCTCCATGAGCTCATCGTAAGGCGCAGACACCCTAGAGGTGGAAGGTTGAGACCCGAAAGCCTTCAGTAGGGCTTTTGGACTGCCAACCACCCCTCTGATTAAGGTTCTCTAATATCTCCACAAAGGAGATATCCTCAGAGGGGGATCGAGGGGACCCTTCTGACTCATCCAAGTCAGTGTCAGATGTCAAAGACTCCTGTGGGGAGTCCAAGCGCCTCCTCTTGCACAGTCTCTTCCTGGGTACCTCCTCAGTGGGGGCTTCTGGGGAGGTCTCAGAAGAGCATGGGGCACCCTGTAGGGCTACTTGAGGCTCAGGGTCTCTACGCTTGGGTTGACCGGTAGAAACAGGAGCGGACACAAGTGCTTACAGGGAGAAGGAAGCCAGACCTGATGCTGATGATGTCTTTGGAGACAGGACTCTCCTCATGGCATCAAACGCACCATGGCTTCGACGAGAAGGGGTAGACTGATCTGAATGGACTGTCCGATCCTCACACACCGAGGACATGGGCTCCGAGCCCAAGGTAGGAGCCAAGCTCATCTGAGCCACAGCCCCGAGGGGAAAAGTCAGCACCGACAAAATCGGTACGACTATCCTCTCCAGACCCGACAGGAGAGTGTCGGCTCCTAGAGTCCCCGGTCGGCACCGAGGACATCTGAGTAGATGGAACCGATAACACCGGAGCAGGTCTCGGCTCCACAGGCTCAACCACCATCAGTTCGGGCTCCTCCGGCTCCGAAAGTCCAGTATGGCTTGGAGGAGGAGCAGTCAAGTCCGGGTTAATGATCTTCGGTTCTTAAGGTGTCGGAGCCGACAACAATTTGGCAAGGCCTGGTGACCGTAAAAGCTTCTCCACCAACTGGTCCATATCCAGATCTGAGAGGCTGACAGAAGACTTCGAGGAGTGCACCGAGGGTGCTGATTGGAGCAGAGGAGATGAGAGAATCTAAGAAACCGGCTCCAAAGATGTCAGCTGGCTCTGAACAGAAGGGACACACTGTCCTGAGGGCAGTGGAACCGATGACCCTACACCCTCCATTTTTTTTAGCCTTTTTCGATAACTTGGAGTCACCCGAAGACTTGGATGACTTAGATGATTTACTAATGCCATCCTGGTCACCCAGTGCTTCCGAGAAGGGGTGCTGAAGTAAACCCCTATCCACCAATTTCCTTCTCCTCTCTAAAATACCCTGGAAGAGAAGGAGTGACAGATGCTAAAGAGCCTTGGAGGTGTAATGCCCCCAGACAAACACATTGAACGTGCCAGTCAGTGACTAACATTTTTTGTCCACAATCCGGACATTTTTTGAAGCCAGATTTAGGATGTGGCTTCTCTTTCTCATCAGACATCTCTTTTTAAATTTAGACAAATTTAAACAATGGGAAAAAAACACTCAAGAAACTAACTACTGACTAATAATTTGGTTAAATACAAGGTCAACTACTAGGCTAACTCTATAGAAAAAACCAAACCCACACAGGGTACTTATCTAAATCTAGATCCAAGTCTAAATCTATATATATCTATATATCTATATCTATATCTCTCTCTATCTATATATATATATATATAAATATATCTATATAAATAGATATCTATATATATATATATATATATATATATATATATATATATATAGACATCTATATATATAGATATCTATATATATATATATATATACATATATATATATGTATATAGATAGAGATATATATATATATATATATATAAATGTAAATCCAACTAGCAGTCAGGCAACAACTTAAAATGGATGTTCACAATGTGAATATATTAATGAATCCAGGTACTTTAGACATCCAGATACCGGTGTCCTTTGGAGCATTAGATGCTCAGGCACATGTTTATCCAGGAATTTAGTATATGTTGCACAATGCCAAGTCTGTTTTTGCTACTATGTTGGCAAAACTAATCGATCGTTGAAAGAAAGAATTCGTGATCATTATTATAGCATACGTAGAAATGAAGTATATAATGCTATTGCTAAACATGTTGCCAACACTAATTCCACACATATCTTCCTTTTTCAGATCTTACACATAGTACATGACAATCCTAGGTTGGGAGATATAGTTAATTTGACAGAGACAGCGGAAGTTAGATGGATCCTAAGATTGGGAGCACACCGTGGAAGTGGTCTAAATGAGGCCGTCCCCCTTAAGCCCATTTTGAATGGCAGACCCCTTAGGTAATGTGCTTCTGTTTTTATGTACACTGTTAGCGAATCTCAATATGTATTGTGGTTTTAATATACTGTTGCAGAATAGTACTGTATTAGTTTAGTGTGCTTCTGTTTTTATGTATATTGTTAGCGAATTTTAATATGCACTGTGGTTTTAATATAATGGTGTAGAACAGCAATGTATTAGTTTAGTAAGCTTTATAGCTTTATACCATTGTTGCTATAGTTAGCGTTTTTTAAATGTTGCATATTCAATTGCTAATTAATTCATTTGTTTTCGCGCCATCAGCGCTATAAAGGGTGATTGCTTTTAATTGATTCTTACGTCTGATGAAGCGGACAGGTCGTCCGTGAAAGCGCTTACGTTTATTTTGGTTTTGTTTTTGTTTCTGTTTTATTAAATTTCCTTGAAGTGCAAGTTCCTCAGTTTTCATTCGTTTTTATTGATTTTAAGTTGTTGCCTGACTGCTAGTTGGATTTATATTTATTTTTTGGGACTTTTGGTTTCATTCGATATATATATATATATATATATATATACACACATATATATATATATATATATATATACATATATATACATATATATATATATATATATATATATATATATATATATATATATATATGTAGAAAAAGTTTTTAAAACTAGCAAATAAACAAATCCATCAAATAAAATTGGCCTCCGCTACCTGGAACACCGAGATCTGTGCCGTGGCAAACTAGATACGAGGTAATTCCAGCAGTGCATCATGGGATAAGGGGCTTGGTCTCGAGCTATTGGCAAACCTTGAACTTTGCTAACGGCCGTGTCGGAGCCGAGGATTGGCTCTGAACCCATCAGTGAGAATAAACGGCGAGATAGAACTTCACATGGTTGGTTACTTAGCTCAGGCTCAAATTTCATGTGACCCCCATGCACAGAAAGAGCCTCAATCCTCACCACTAACATCAGTGAAGGGTGTCCATACAGGGAAAGGATAATAAATACACACACACACACACACACACAAAAGTTCAATTTCCCTTAAGAGCACATAGAGATCACAGTCAGTCTGGGGCTGGTTTCTCCCTTTCTCTCCAGGTCCCCAATAAGACTCCCCATTGGCACAGCTAAAGGGTCCAGATCTCAGCCTAGTGGGCAAGCTAAAACCTTCCACACCTCTCTGTCCAACCAGTGCTTTGTGTCCCTGTCCAAGTAGCTGACACACACATTTTGAGATAAGAGTTTATACAACCACACAAACACTCCTGGGGAAAGCTGGCACAGATTCTTTGCCCCCTTTCTGCCCTGTCTAAAAGGTAGTACCAGCTGCCACCACCCACTAATATTTATCAGCTACTCAAAGGCCCTTATGAAGGGTGTCCAATTATTACTGTGCATTATTATCATCCAAATGATAAGTGTAGCCCGGGGCTAAAGCTATTGGAGTGGCTTTGTACAGTTTTACCAAAGACATGCAAGTCCTCTTAGGAGCTTAAATTATCTCTACACAAAACAGCCACAGTTGAAAGGTTTAAAAATATTTAATAATAAAAACACAAGACAATACTTCTTGCTACACAGTGCTAGTCAAGAGTTCAGAGATCACAGAGAAATACTTAAAATAATACCGTAGAAAAGTTTTGACAACACAGAAAAACACTTGGTCTAATCTTCCTAATTCCTAGCTATTTCTAAGAGAAAACGCAGTTCTAAATAACTTACATATACAGCAAAGCAGTGCTGGTGATGTTGGATGTTCAAGACAAAACGCTCAGAGCTTTCCGATTCTCTCTCTTTAAATTGATAACACAGAGCTACTTCACTTGACATCATTCTTCACACTTCTCTGGTGTTCCCAGGCTAACAGAAACTTCATTTACATTCTTTACACCTGGTCAGAAACCAGAGCAATAAAGGACATTTATACATGCAAATTCTAGCCATTAACTCTGGTCTTAAAACAATAGGCAGGATGCCTCCCTCTAGACATATCGGCTCCAAATTTAAAAATCACAAAGACAGTCATAAAATGCTTGACTTAGCTTTCTTACAGCAGAGTGCACTGTTGTTACATTTTTGAAGTTTAACATTTACCAACATTTTTCCCCATTTAAAAGAACAAGCCTGTGGCTTATATTAATATTTACAAATGACAGAATTATCTACAGAATTCTGTCTGGCTAGGCTGGCAGCCTTCACCTATCTTCACACCCCGTACCTTGGCTACAGGAAACAACAGCTTTAATCCTCTACACCAACTCCCAGAGTTAACTGAAATGTACCAAAAACAGGCAATTGTGTCTTTTTGTAGTTCATACATTTTGTTTCACTGCTTAATGGAAAAAAATCTCCACAACTACATGGTGCATTTTCAAAAAAAATCTGTGTTTCAAGGAAAGAAAAGTTTACTGTTGCTCATGACCCAGCTCTGCACACAAGGCAGAGAAGGCTAACTCGTGCATACATATCCATGTTGGACCAGTAACTCTCCATGCAACAGGATCCCTCTCAATATTAGAAAGACAACACCAAGTCAGTAAAAGTTCCTGATGTCCAGAGGGAGAAAAAGTACAGTTGTGTACACTTACCATAAATGTAGATGTTAGACTGTATTCACTGTTGTAGTCATCACATTTGGGTTATCCCTGCCAGGGTAGCCCTCGGCCGGCCTGAATACCACAGGCTTAGTATTTCTGCGTCAATTGCCGTCGCTTCAGGACTGACGTCAGGTCATCAGTAGTATAAAATAAGGCAGCCGATGCCATTACATCAGTTTTTCTTGCCCCAACTGTCAGGAGCCCCCAAGTGGGAACCAGGTTCTGGTGGAAGAACCCCACCAGTAGAAAGTAAATACCAAAATGTCCCTTGGAAGAACAGAGAAGAAAGAAGAGGGGGGATGGAGGAAGGGAACCAGGACTGCAACAGTGAATACACTCTAACATCTACATTTCTGTAGTGTACACAACTGTGCTATGTTCTTCTTGTTTCACTGTTGCAGTCATCACATTTGCGTCGATTCACAAAGTTGAGGAAGGGGGTGGAGGCAGTCAAGGAGACTTGGAGCTGGCTAGAATGCCCTGCAAGACTGCAGTGACAAACCCTGCCCTAGATTTGAAGACAGGCAGGTGGTAATGTTTGGTGAAAGTGTGAACAGATGTCCAGATGGCAGCCTCCAGGTTGTCCCTAGTAGGGACTCCTCTGAGGAAAGCTGCAGTGGTGGAAGCTGCTCTCGTGGAGCGAGTCTTGACCCCCTTTGGGGGAGGCTTTCCATGTTGCGTATAACAGAAAT
The DNA here is from genome assembly GCF_019279795.1 of Protopterus annectens. Classification (NCBI taxonomy): domain Eukaryota; kingdom Metazoa; phylum Chordata; order Ceratodontiformes; family Protopteridae; genus Protopterus; species Protopterus annectens. The sequence goes on from NC_056726.1 coordinate 1,481,036,325, forward strand.
GGATGCAGTGTGCTACCCATTTGGAAATGGTTTGTTTGGAGATGGCTTTGCCCTCTGCCCCTGCAGCAAAGCTAACCAGCAATTGATCAGACCTTCTGAGGGATTTAGTCCTGTCTAGATAGAATCTGAGCTGTCTGTGCACATCTAGAGAGTGCAGGATCGTTTCCCCCCTGTTCTGTGGTTTAGGGAAAAAGGTGGGCAAACAAATGGATTGGTTGAGAGCCACACTGGACACCACTTTGGGCATGAAGGATGGGTTAGTCCCGAGGGAAACCCTGTCAGCATGGAAGATGATGAACGGCTCCACAGCCACGAGTGCTTGTAGCTCCGAGACCCTTCTGGCTGAAGTGATGGCCAGAAGGAAAGCTGTCTTCTAGGTGAGAAATTTTAACTCTGCTGAAGATGCTGGTTCGAAGGGGAGCAGGGTGAGCTTTTCCAACACAAAGTTAAGGTCCCAAGCTGGGGTAGGTGCTCTTCTGGGTGGCCTCAAGTTGCTAACCCCGCTTAGAATTGAATTGTTTGATCAGAGGGTGTGAGAAAAGGGGCTGCTCAGTGGGAAAATAAGCAGAGATAGCACAGGCATGAATTTTAATAGATGTAAAAGCGAGACAACTGTTTAGCAGGTCGGCTAAGTAATCCAGGATGAGAGGGAGGGAGGGCTGTGCCACATCAGCTTCCTTAGTCTGAATCCAGGTGCAGAACCTTTTCCATTTGTCAGCATAAGACTTTCTAGTGCTAGGGCGTCTGGCCTCACGTATAACATCTAGAACCTATTTACTGAGGTCAGAAGATTGATCGGTGGTTAGAGAATAAGCCAAGCTGCCAAACTGAGGGTCTGCAATTGGGGATATATGAATTCTCCTTCCCTCTGGGTCAGAAGGTTGGGGTCTGAGTGAGATGCCATGGTGGCCGTGGGGACAGGCTGGCCAGCAGTGGGTACCAGTGCTGGTGAGGCCAGTATGGAGCAATAAGAATTGTCCTTGGTTTTTCCTTCCTTATTTTGAGCAGTACCCTGGGGATGAGAGGTAGTGGAGGAAAGGCATAGACCGATATATTGACCCAGGGGAAGGACAGGGCATCCACTTTCCAAGCTATGCAGTGATGCTCCCTGGTGCAGAACTCGCTGAGCTGATGGTTGGTGTGGGAAGCAAAGAGGTCGACCTTCGGGGTGCCCCATTTCTGAGTTATTAGGGTGAAGTTTTTTTTTTTTGTCTAGCTGCCAATCGTGTGGGTCCAGAAGATTTCTGCTCAAGTGGTCTGCCAGAGAGTTTAGAGAACCTGGCAGGAATTGTGCTAACAGGTGGAGTTCCATGGCAGAGGCTGTGCCCCAAAGGGTCACGGCCAGCCTGCATAGACAGTAGGAGTGAGTCCCTCCCTGCTTGTTGACATACCACATCACAGTGGTGTTGTTTTGATCAGGAGATTCCCCTGGGGAGAGAAGGGGCCTAAAAGCTGTCAATACATGCTAGACAGCTAGCATCTCTTTTTGGTTGATGTGCAGATGGATTTGCTGTGGGTTCCATTGGCCCTGTATGCACCTGCCCTCCAGGTGTGCACCCCAGGCATAGTCTGACGAGTCTGTGGTGAGGGTCTGGGCGGCAGGGGGTGGTGATAAAGGTAGTACCTTGTTGTGGGAGCATGTTGCTGCCCACCAAAAAGAATCTTTTCTGAGGCAAGGCATCATGGGTATAAAGTTTCCAGGTCTTGAGTGTGTTGACACGAAAAGGCTTTTTAGGTAGCACTGAAGTTTCCTCATATGCAGTCTGGCATATGGAATTGATAGGATGCATGAGACCATGGACCCTAGGGCCTGCAGGATTTTCCTTGGGGATAGCTGGGTTCTGGTAGCCATTAGAGTAAAAAAAAGTCTGTCAGATAGGCTTGTTTTTCTGGACTGAGGAATGCCATCTGGGATGCAGAGTCCAAGCTTGCTCCCAGGAATACAATATTTTGACTGGGGACTAGTTTTGATTTTGTTTCGTTGATGGTGTACCCCAGGGAGGTTAGAAGGTTTTTTTTTTTTTTTTTTTTTTTTACAAATGTCAGGTGCTGCAACAGCAATTCCTGACTATCTGCCTGAATCAGGCAGTCGTCCAGTATGGGTAAATTTGAATATTTCTCTGCCTGCAGTAAGCAATGGCTGGGGCCAGGCATTTTGTGAATACTCTTGGAGCAGTGTTTAAGCCAAAGGAAAGTGCAGAGACCGGATAATGCATATATCCTGCCTTGAAGTGTAGGTATTTCCTGCATGACTCCCTTATAGGGATATGCAGATAGGCTTCTTTTAAGTCTAGGGTGACTAACCAGGCATCTTTGGCTTGCATAGGTAGAAGCTGCTGCAGGGTGAGCATTTTAAATTTTGGTACCACCAGGAAGGTGTTGAGAATTGAAAGATCTAGGATTGGGCGCCAAGTGCCCTCCTTTCTGGGTACCAGGAAAAGTCTGGAATAGAATCCTTGACCTATCTGTTCCGCAGGAATAAGTTGAATCGCCTTTATAGACAGCAGGGATTGAACTTGATTTTGTGCCTCTGCCCATTGGTTTAGTGGGAGGTCTGGGAACCCAAATGGGGTTGACAGTGAATGGAAGTAGAATTTGTACCCCCTGGGATACGATGTTGAGGACTCATTGGTCTTTGGTGATGGAAATCCAGTTTTTTTGCATGAAGGGCAAGTTTTCCTCCTAGGGGCACAAGCAGTTGGACAGAGGTGGGGAGTGCAGCAGAGAAGTCATTGGGAATTCTTTCTGTAAGGGGGTGGCTTAGCACACCCTGCTGTAGAGGTGGAGGCACTCCATTGCTTAGATCTCTGCATACCCTGAGACTGTAGTCTGGGGGGGGGTCTGATTCCCCTGGATCTAGTTTGAGATGGCCTTGAGGGGGCTGGAAAGGACCAATGTTTCGATGGGCAATGCCTACTGAATCTAGGAGGCTGCACTTGCAAAAATTATTTGACTGTCTGCAAAGACTTGGCTTTTTCTTCCATCTTTTTAAGAACCTCTTCTGCTTTGGCACCAAACAGATTGTCCTTGTTCAAAGGAGCATCTAGTAACTTTGATTTGACATGGTCTGGCAAGGTCTGCTCCTTAAGCCAGGCATGCCTTCTCAGTACAGAACCAGTGACTGCTGCCCTGCAAGATACTTCTAGGGCATCAAAGCCACACTGCAATGTATGCTTGCTGACTTGGCTTGCAGAATGCATAAGCTCTTGCAATTCTTTATTTTCTGCACAGTCTGTAATGGTAGCTATTTTTTGCTTAATAAGTTCCATAACATCTTGTTGGTACTTCAGCATGTGAAATTGACAATTCAAAGCCCTAATGCCGAGAGTTGCAGAGGTATATACTTTCTTACCCCATCTGTCCAAAGCTCTGGAATCCCTGTTCGAAGGGGTGGGATTCTAAGTTGTAGTTGCTTTGATACCTTTAGGCCCCTGGGAGATGACCTCTGGGTCAGCAGTAGGATTTTTGAAAAGGAATTTGTGAGTGTCAGGTACCCTGTAGTATCTGTCTGGTTTCATAGAAGCAGGGGGATAAAGTATCAGGGGGATAAAGTATCAGGAGTTAAACTGGATTCCATAAAGACATCCTCCAATACATCCAGCACTGGGGGTATTGCTAAAGGCCTATGTTGTGGCAAATCTAGAAATTCTCAGTCTCTTTTTGGATTGGGTATAGTCTTGGCATTCCCAATGGAAATGCTCTCAAAGTATGTAGGGTTTCACCAAAAGGAAAGTCCTCTGGAAGAGAGGCAGACGGAATGGATTCCTCTGCATCTGAATCCTCATAAGCAGATAAGGGCAAGTCTTCATAAATCAGATGCCTCAGAGTCGTCGGACTCTTGGTCTGTTGAGGCTGCTGGGGACTGGTCTCTCTTCCTCTTACCAGGGGAAGGCTGGCTTCCCCTAATCAGCATAACAAGGTCTTCTGCCATTTTAAAGCATTTGATGTTGTGGCAAGGGAGCAGGTGCATGCGCTTGGGTCATCTAGGCACAGCGCTTACTCCTGGCCTTAGAAACTCGGAAGTTTTAGACAGAACTGAAGATGCGAAAGTCGGTTTGTGTCGAACATCGGTAATACAAAGTACTTCCTCAGAAACCGGTGCCCGCTCAGCGGCTCCGGACCCATCCAAGGTAGAGACAACTGCAGGTTCCATAGTTGAAGAGTCTCGCGGCATACCAGACTCTGGACATGTCTCGGTAGAGGCCTGCAAATCTAGTGAAGCGGGCTTTAGGAGCTGCGAAAGCGCCTGAGTACCGGCGGACCAGCGACTAGCTTAACGGAAGCATCGTCGGCAGCTTTGGACCTATGCAGTCTCTGTCTTTATCCTTACGTCTTTTCAGAATATTGGTAGTCAGATGGCTTACCGAAGCTATTTTGGAATGCGGAGATCGAGAATGAAAGTATTTAGTGACAAAAAGGGCCCAACGACAGATGGTTCGGGAGTTGAACAAGGCACAAAACAGACAGCGAGGTACACCGTGGTCTGGGCCTAAACAGAAAATCTTGGTGTGGTATTTGCTTTACACAGGCAAGACAATTGTTAACTTTTTCTGACATCGGTTAGAACAAGAAAAAAGGATACCCAACGGGGTACTTCGCTTTAGAAGACTTCAGGAAGATTCAATTCATAAAAGAAAAACTCAGGTAGCGGCCGACCGGCAGTCGTGCGAACTGCTTCTGCTATGGGCTCCTTGGCAAGAAAGACAGATTTAATAGCGTCGGCTGCCTGTTTTTATATCCTTGACGACCTGGCATCAGTCCTGGAGCGACAGGAACTGACACAGAAATACTAAGTCTCTGGTATTTGGACCGACTGAGGGCTACCTGCAGGCAGATGACCCAAGTGTGATGACTGTAACAATGAAACATGAAGAACATCTCCTTGTTTTTGAAGTGGAGGAATTCCACTGTTTTGATCTCTGCATTCCCTGTGGCTGCTGTCTGGGGGGGTCTGGGCTGAACTGACCTGGTGGGAGCAGGAAAGGACCAGTGCTTTCACGGGCAATGCCTGCTGAACCTGGGTGGCTGGACCTGTAAGAAATCCTTAACTGTCTGCATAGATTTAGCTTTCTCTTCCATCTTTTTTAAGACCTCCTCTGCCTTGGTGCCAAATAAGTTGTCTTTGTGCAAGGGTGCATCCAACAATTTAGATTTAACATGGTCTGGCAAGGGCTGCTCCTTAAGCCTTGCATGCCTTCTAAGGACAGAACCGATGACTGCTGCCCTGCAAGAAGCTTCTAGGGCGTCAAAACCACATTGCAAGGTGTGTTTACTTATTTGACTTGCAGAATGCATTACCTCTTGTAACTCTTTAGATTCAGCACAAGCAGGAAAGGATGACACTTTTTGTTTGAGGAGTTCCAGGGTATTTTGTTGAAATTTTAGCATATGGAACTGGCAATTTAGTGCTCTGATAGCAAGAGTAGCAGAGGTGTATACTTTTTTTACCCCATCTGTCTAATGCTCGGGAATCCCTATCTGAGGGGGTGGGATTCTTAGCAGAGGTTGCTTTAATTCCTTTAGGTCCTTGAGAAATTACCTCAGGATTAAGCAGTAGGATTTTTAAAAATAAATTTGTGAGAGTCAGGGACTCTAATACCGGTCAGGTTTTCTGGGTGCAGGAGGGAGGGTGTCAGGAGTCAAACTGGATTTCAGGAAAACATTGTCCACAACATCCAGGACTGGGGGAATAGCCAGGGGTCTGTGCTGTGGTAGACCTAAAAGTTCCTCTGAGTCTCTTTTTAGACTGAGGGTAGTCCTGACATTCCCATTGGAAATGCTCCCTTAAGGTATGAAGGGTTTCCCCAAAGGAAAAGTCCTCGGGGTGGAGGGAAGAGTCAGAAGGAATGGAGTCCTCTGCATCAGAATCCTCATAAGCAGAGAGGGGATGCATGTCTTCATATTCAGATGCATCAGATTCATCAGACTCCTGTTCAGACAAAACTACCGGGGACAGATCTTTTTCTTTTGGAAAGGGTAGCTTGGCTTCCTCTGATCAGCATGATAAGGTCTATCGCCATTTTAAGCTTCTGAGACGGAGGCAAGGAAGCGTGCCTGAGATTGGGTCGTCGGTTTCTTGGGTGTGGTTTGTACCCTGGGCCTTAGAAAAATCGGTAGTTTTCTAAAGAACAATAGACGTGAAAGAAGTTGTCGGTTTGTGTCAAGAATCGGTACTGCGAAGTACTTCCTTGGAAGCTGGTGCCTGCTCAGCGGCTCCGGACCCATCCAAGGGAGAGACAACCGCAGGATCCTTAGTCGAAGAGTTGTGTGGCATACCGGACTCCGAAAGGGTCTCGGTAGAGGCCAGCGAATCCAGAGAAGGCATCAGGGGCTGAGAAAGCACCTCATGGAGGACCGCAGAACTGATGACTCGCTTAACGGAAGCATCATCGGTAAGTTTGGACCTGTGCGATCTGTCTCTGTCTTTATCCCTACGTTTGTTCTGAAGATCTGCTGTCGGATGGCTTATTGAAGCCATATCGGAATTCGAGGAATGCAAGCAAAAATATCTAGCTACAATAAGGGCTCGATGATGCAAAGTTCTGGAATTGAATAAAGCACAAAAGCGACAGTGAGGGACAGTGTGGTCTGGGCCTAAGCAAGTGACGCAGTAAGAATGAAAGTCTCTGTGTTGTATTGGCTTTCCACAGGCAAGACGATTGTTAAATTTTTCTGACATCGGTTAGTGCAAGAAAAAAGGATTCCCAAAGGGGTACTTAGCTTTAGAAGACTTCGGATAACAAAACTCAGGTAGTGGCCGACAGGCACTTGTGCAAACTGCTTCTGCTTCGGGCTCCGTGGCAAGAAAAACTGATGTAATGGCGTCGGCTGCCTTACTTTATACTACTGATGACCTGACGTCAGTCCTGAAACAGCAACCGACGCAGAAACACTAAGCCTCTGGTATTCGGGACGGCCAAGGGCCACCCTGGCAGGAATAACCCAAATGTGGTGACTGCAACAGTGAAACATGAAGAACATCTGCATTAGATTTCAAGAACTCCTCCACTACCCCCCTCCTGAGGCAGAGCACCTGGTTCAAGGTCACCTCCAAGAGGTTAGTCACACATGGTCACAGATATTTCATAGTTGCCGGTTCTTCTGATGCGCAGCCCTGGTACTGCACATAACCTCACTGCGTGCAGCCCTGGTACTGCACATAACCTTCACTGCGTGCAGCCCTGGTACTGTACATAACCTTGCTGCGTGAAACCCTGGTACTGTACACTACCACGCCGCATGCAATCCTGGTACTGTACATAACCTCGATGCATGCTACTACGGCTTCAAATATCACACTGCAAAGACATGATTAATAATTTATATGCTGCTTTACCTTTAATACATACCAAACAGACACTCCTCAGGCTCTTCAATTAATCTCAATGTCACTGAAGATACAAATTAAACTCAATAAAACAATTTTGAGTTCAGTCAAACTAAGCTTGCTCACCCCTTCTAAAACCCATAAAGGACATACATTTTTTAAAGCTGGTTACTGCCAACTGTAAACACACAAAAATGTCACACTCTAACAAACTCCCCAGTCGTTCACTAGCATCTAAAGCACATAAAGACCACATATGCCTTCCTCAAATTTAAGACGTTCAAATTTCAAATCCACAGGTCTCCTCCTTTCCCCAAAGTGCAGTTTTAAGTACTTCACAAAGGTAAATCCCAAATATAATAAGAACAGCACATACATGAATCACTTACCAAAGAGGTGTGAGAAGGAGGGTTCTCTGGAGGGTACCACCAAACTGTCTTATAGATATTTATATAGTGCACAAAAAGGGCTATTAGGTGGCAGAACAGCAGCTGAAATTCAAAGAGGACATTTCTCTCTGCTGGCAATTCTGGGATTTTGCTGTGCTTCAGTGGAATGACAGTCTGTGCTGCTAGGGGAGGACTGGAAAGGCCTGTCCCAGAACCACTCCTACAAATTAAAATAGAGAAAAAATATAGACAAAATAAACATCTCCAAATAGCATAACTTCACTGAAAATCAGCTTACGCAAAACACTGGATGAACCATTTCCCTTTCAAAGCATCACAAAAGTAAGTTGCTCAAGCAATCTGTGCTAATTTTGTGCAGAGCTATGGAGTCTAAAGTCCAGGTATTACCATTAAAGAAACCTCGGTCAGCAAAAGGAAATGCATGTGACATTAGAAACTGAAAAAACTAAACCATAACAAAATTATCAGCTCAAAGAAAAACATCTGTAAAGATGTGGTACCATGCTCCAAACCCTGTAAGTAATGGTCTAACACAGTACAACTGAAGGACATCATGTGCTTATTAAACATCTTTAAATAACTGTGCTGCTGAGCTCAGGTAAAAGCCTAATGAGCTGAACTCTGTTCTCTCTCCAAATATCAGATAGAGAGAGAACTTAAGCTGAAGATCCAACCATAACTCACAAAACAGATGGGAGGAAGAGAAGGCAATGTACTGCAGCAATTACTCCAAAAGCCAATCTATTTTTTTTAATTTCATACATATATGCACACCTATTTTAAAATTAACTCTTGCATCAAAACATCTCAAATGCGTGGAGTTCCAAGAAGTTTATTACTTTTTATATTCCCAAGACTTCTTTAAAAAAAAAAACATGGGATACATCCACAGGAAGCAATAAGAAACACACCACTACCCAAAAATGAAGCTACAGACAGTACCCATAACCCTCCAGTGTTTGTAAGAAGCGTAGTGCTGCCTGGTCAAATACTTACTGGTAATACACAACACTGCCTTTTGGAAGCAGATCAAATGTTTTACCATGTAAACTATCCCACAGCAGAAAACATCAGTACAGGCATTTCTTAGATCTCCACTTCAGTCTGTGTTTTCACCAAACACCTGAAACTCGTGCACTGTTATCTCTGGAATGTTGTCTCAGGGCCAGCTGTCCTAAAAACAAGTTTGCCTTTAAAATTTCTTTCCATTTCCTGTTCCATGAGTTCTGTTCCCTTCCTCTGGAACACTGCATGGGATACTTCCCTACCAAACGTACGTGATGCAAGAGTCCATTTTATATCAATACAACCTCCTCCGTAAAGTACTGCCTTCCCGGTTATTCTGTCCCCTTTGATTTCCTAATTCTTGGTTTTACAATCTTCTTGTTTTCCCTTCTACTTGCACAGAGTGTGAAAACACAGCTAGGAATTCCTACTGATTTGTGAACAGGTCAAGATAGTAACACAATATACACAAAAAATAAAAAAATTAGAAATAGGCAAAATGGCGGACATCCACTGCCATGTCTAAGTTAACAAGTGCAGTGCATTAACAGCTCTAAGAAGAAAAAAAAAAAACACAAAATGCAAGAATGAAGTATAAAACTGGTGTAAGCACAGCAAAAGAGAGAAATACAAAGGATACAGTGGATGCTTTAAAATGTACAGAGTGAGAACGAATGGTTAATGTTAAAAAAGCACAGCTTTTTATTTGTACACTTCAAATTTTATCTACCATATATATGATCTGAAAATTATGTTCAGTCCCCCTCAACCCAGCAAAAATGCTCTAAGCAGAATATGCTACAAAAGACACAAAGGTCAGGATTTCTTAATATCTGAAAAAGCCATCACATCAGGAAACTATGATAATAGCAAAACGTGTGTGTGCATGTGCAAATCTCATTCAGTTTCTTTCACTGTCATTAACATTGTGATTTTAACTAAGGAAGTCAAATACTAGAGTAAAGGCAACCCTTAAACTGAGAGAGGGTCACTTGCCTACCAGAACTGTAAAATTACAATTAAACTTTCAAACATTTAAAAATAATTTGGACTAAAGCGAAAGGGGTGCACATATACCCATTTACTACCATGACTGCATGGATGCACAAAGCAGGTACACAACTGCTCTTCAAGGAGTTCTCAGTTTAGGAGACACTACTACTAAATAATTCATCTCTGTACAATGTTACTCGTGACAGAATGATGAAAGACCAAAAAAAGACCAATGTAAAAATCGAACTGCTGTGCACCAGCTCATCTGTCGCTAACTAGAAATACTTTCAAATATTTTTTAACCGCCCCCACAAAGATTCTGCACTGCATCAAGCACGAGATAAACTGTTCGTTCAGATCATCTCCTCTTCAGATGAGATGGGTTCCTTGGCAGGGTCTGACGTATGCTAAATTCACAAAATGCAATCAAGGGAAAGCATCCCCCAATCACTCTACCAGTGTCCTGGACTGTCATGCAGCAGGCCCCTGCCAGTGTCCTGGAATGTCATGCAGCAGCACCTGGGTCATTCTGCCAGTGTCCTAGAATGTCGTGCAGCAGCTCCCAGTCACTCTGCCAAGGACCTGAATTGTTTTCTCACACTCTGATTTTTTTCCCCATTAGTCAGTATGGAAGGGAATCAGCATAAAACATGCAAATCAGTTTATTAATACTCACCCTGCCCCAACACTGAAACCTGGGCCCTTGCTTCTCTCCCAAGAAAGGCAGCAAATCCACTGGAAGCTCAATCCTCCTCTTTCTTTCCTGTGTGAACAAGATAACTCAGTGCCAGCATCACTTTAGAAAATGCAGCCCAGTATGATGTTTCATCCAGTTTAGGTAACATTTTAGCCCTTAACAGGGGATCTAAGACTTGTTCCAAGTTGACTTCAGGGTAAACTAATTTTCAGGGATATTAAGGGAAATGTGAGCAGATGGAATCTTCATGATCAGGAAGAATGAAATAAATTAAGTTAAAAGGTACTGAAGGATTTCTGCGGACTAAACTTCATCTAGGTGATGTTGTATAGAAAAGGATGAACTTCTTGTTAAAAGTAAATTTCACAATTTAATGTAGTTACCCTTAACTTTTTTCTGTTTATGCCTCAGACTGAATACTTGGTCTATGGGGTGAGTGTAAAGTTAGCACTTAACTGTCTGCTAATATACTGGACTACATCCTTGGGACTGGGATATATGAGATGATTATGGATGAGCACAGTGTTTTACTGGACATTATTCCTTTATTTCATGACATAACTGAAGACTTAGAATTTCCTTTACTATCTACACTGACCTTAAGCAGTGCTCTTAAGTTCATTGCTGGCATGTGTCAGTGTATTCCTGAGATGGGAGATGGAGATTTCTTATAGTTTTCATTAATTTTTCATTTGTTATACAGTTTATTAATAATGGAGTTTCACCAGAGGTCCTTTTTCACGAATTTACAAAGGTATTTAGGGTGGCTGGTTACCAAATGTTCCTGTGCAGCTATTTAGCTAAAAGTCACAGGTGGAAGTAGCAACCTTCTTGGTTGTGTCGATTTGCTGGGACTTGGCAAAAATTGTGTGCAGGTCTTCTACAAACTGAAGATGGTCTTATTTGGTGCTGGATTGGCACCACTAGGCCTGACAGAGAAGACGACTGGTTTATGGTTACATCTAACCAGGGAGGAGGAGATATGGAGTGTGGTACATGTGGGGGGCTATGCTGGTAAGAACCAGGGTATAGAAGGAGCGGTGACAACACATCGCTACCTAGAAATACTTTTGAATCTTTTTTTTAACCGCCCCCCACAAAGATTCTGCACTGCATCAAGCAAGAGATAAACTGTTCATTCAGATCTCCTCCTCTTCAGGTCAAATGGATTCCTTGCCAGGGTCTGACGTATGCTATGCTTGGTAACTAGAGAGATGCATTTCAGTTGCAGATGGGCCTCAAGTTCTGGCATCTTTTCTACTTAGACACCTAGCAGAGTTGTGCCACGATGATGATATTGTGTGAATTTTGAGTTTGCTACATAGGAATGTCTGGAAGAGGGACTGTACCCAAAGAAAAAGTGCCATGTGGGTAGCAAAGGTGTTAGCCATTATGTGGCAGCCCTGATATGACAGGTGCAGGTATTCTTTGCAAAACAAGTATGGTTAGTACACCATCTTGTGTCAGTCCAGTACATACCAGGATCCCCTTACAAAGAAACCAACAAGTTAGTCAATCGTTAAAGCCAATTATCAAGTCTTGGTATCTAGTCATCATTGATGGCAACAATAAGATATTAACCCCAAACAAGTGTGCTTCTTACCTCTAACACATGCAAAATAAGTTCTACCAACTCCTGTTGCATGTCCTTCTGGGTGGATCACCTCAAGTCACTCTTTTTCCCACTTTGGCCACCACTAAGTCATCATATCTCTCTGTTTTAAGGGAGACCTTAAGGTCCTTGTGACATTACAGCTCCTGGCATTGGATAAGCAACTTACAATATTCCTGACCTTGTCCAGTTTCATGAGCCTGGAGTTTGCATGCCTAGATACAGAAACAACTACATCTAAAAAGTGAGATATAAAACAGTTATCGGCAAAGAAACATGGCTGAGGCAATGAAACACAAAAACAAAAATCTTTTTACAGGTAAGCGCTCTCACCAAAAGGTGCTTCTTCAGACCATGATAACAAGAGCAAACACCAATTACTAAATGCTTCTCATTAAAAACATCCACTCAGATTAACAAAACAATAAAACTAACCTTACAATCCATTACTCATCCTAATACAGGTGTTGTCTTTAGATTTAATGCTATAGCCGATTGCTGTACCTTTGATGGGATTTATGTTGCTTACTATAAAAGTCTTTTGTCAGTTTTTATGTGGGCAAGACAAACCGCCCCTTCATGGAGCAGATAACAGAACATTTGTGTAGTATACACACTGGCAATAGCAGAAATGCTTTAGCAAAACATGAGATGTACAATGGTCATACACACTTTTATGGCTACTGAGAATGTTAGACATGATGCACGCTTGGGGTGCTTCAGGAAACATACAGAAAAGAGGGAGCTACACTGGATTAATAACCCTCAAGCAAATAAGTCACCTGGCTTGAATGGGAGGGTTTCTTTATGGCCAGTTCTGAAGTTTAGGGATTTACCTAGATGATGTAAGTTCAGTTTTACTGCTTTATTAATCTGAGTGGATGTTTTTAATGAGAAGCATTTTGTAATTGGTTGGAATCATTTTGAATTTCTTTATATTTGTGTTTGTTAAAGTTTTTTGCTTTTGTGTTTCATTACCAATACTGTTTTATATTTCATACTTGGTCCTAAGTTTTGATGTAGTTAATTCCTTGAAGAGATTTTTGTCTTTATATCTAAAAATTCCCCTATTTAAAACCAGAGTTGGTGGGCCTGCTTTCTTGGCAAGTCTGGTGAGCTGTGTGGATCTGCAGTAAATCTGAGTTGAAAAGAAGGAGGGAATACATATTTGTCCTGTTTGCTGAAGGCTGTGATATTTTAGTGTGTGCTCTTCCAGGTTTTGGCAAAAGTTTCTTTACAGCCTCAGTGTAAGCTGGGGCTAGCGGTGTGCTATCGAGGTACAATGTTTACTCAGCTACCCTCACTCGCCACTGGCCCTGGTTTTCAATTAAGGAATTCCCAATATTATTCTAGCATGTCCAAAGGTCAGTTCTCAATCTCCTCTCCAGTCCAGCTGGTGAATCTGGGAATCTTGAGGCAATGTTACAACTGCCTCATGTACACAGACAACCCTCTCCTCCTCCCAACAAATTCCAACATATGTGAGAGATGCAACCATATAGCCAAACTGGAGGCTAAGCTCTCTCAACTCAGTACTGGCATAACCAGTCAGGAGGAGAAGGAAACCATACTCACTACAATTCCAGTCTCACATAGACCTACCACGACAGCAAACCAAACACATAATCACACAAAAACATACTCGGAGGCTCTAAATAAAGATCTGCCGAAGCAGCAGAGACCTCCAAAGCAGACACCCAAGCAGCCGCTACCCCAAAACAAAACACGTGCAACACATATCTCACAAAGCCAGTGTGCCAAACAGTCACAGCCCGTAAGACTAAACAACACACCTGATACACTTGTAATAGGTGATTCTAAATAGGGGATTCTATCGTCAGACACACTGACGTCCCGCTCACCAGGCTGAACAAGGAGAGGGTCACGGTGAGCAGCCTGTCGGGTGCTAGGATCCGCCACATAACACAAGCACTCAGGTCACTCCAAGGCAAGTACAAAAATGACTCCGTCATTGTCCATGCTGGTGTGAATGACCTGAGACGTACCTCCCTGGACTACATGAAGAGAGACATAAAGGAGCTCTCTGAGCATGTAGCCCAGGCCGGTATGACCCTGACCTTGAGTAGCATCTTACCCTCACCAAGAATGATGCCACAATATGAAGACAAGATGATCAATTTCAACAATTGGTTTAAGTACTGGTGTCATTCAAAGGGGATCCAATGCCTGTCAGCTTGGGATGATATGCTCGACAAGCCACGATGCTTCGCTAGGGATGGCTTGCGCCTGTCACCCCTGGGCTTTCGGATATTGGCAAAGGCTCTTGCTACCCCCATAGTGCCTTTTTAGGCAAGGCTCAAAAGACAAACCCACCTCCATAGGTATCACAAGGGATAAGAAACTAAGAGTAATGCTACTCAACGCCAGAAGTCTAAACCTCAAGATGCACGCACTCGAAACTCTCCTTAGCATGGAGAACATCGATATCTATGCAGTAACAGAAACCTGGTTCAGGGCTCCCGAGAGCACCCCAGCACTACCAGGTTATACCTCATACCATGCTTTTCGCCCCAAAACTTGGACCGAACCACAAAAGGAGGGAGTATCGATATTCATCAAAGATACCCACACCTCCAGGTTGGTGGCAAAGCACGAAGCATCAGAGACTATCCATGTGCAACTAACAGTGGGTAAAACTGCCTTCCAGTGTATAGCCTGCTACAGACCACCCTCCCAAACCCAGGAACCCCACTTGGCCTTCCTGAGAACACTGGAAAATATGAAGGTCTCTCCAAACACCATTATATTGGGCGACTTCAACTACCCAAACATAGACTGGGAGCATTACTCTAGCTCCAACACCCTAGCCCAAAGGTTCCTAGAATTTATAAACTCAAATGCTATGGAACAACTTGTTACCACTCCCACAAGAGGGGAAAACATACTGGACCTGATCATCACCAACATGGGGACTCTATGCTCCAGACCAGAAGTGTATCCCTCACTGGTAAGATAAGACCATAAACTAATCTCACTGGATATTCACATCCCGACCCCACCCCTGCCCAGAAAACCACAGTGAAAAACTTCTCTAAAGCAAATTTTACACTCCTCAAAACTGAGGTGGAATCCTTCAAAGCCCCCGGGCCTGTGGAAAATACAGCCCAGACCGCAGAATCCTTTATAAACGCATTCTATGAACACCTTCAGGAATGCATGGATCATGCGATCCCAAATAAAACCAAGACCCAATCCTCCAAAGGCAGACGTCCTGTCTGGTGGACCCCAGCCATAAACAAACTATACAATAGAAGGAGGAAGCTACTAAATGATAAAGCAAAATCCCAAAAAGGGAAGGCATCACTGATCAGTATTAGCAAAAACTACGGGCACACACAAAATTGTCTAAGGCCAGCTTCGAGAGAAAAATTGCACAGGACACTAAGGATAATCACAAGGCTTTCTTTAGTTATTTTAGGAACCTGGGTGGTAATTCCCAGATATGCTCAGAATTAGTCCAAAATGACAAAAAATACACCGAACCCACAGACATTGCCAACATCCTAGCTGACAGGTTCAGCGCAAACTTCTCCCCCCCTACCCACCAAAAGGGCAAATATCTATCCCAGCAGAGTGCTGCCCCCCTGACATCTCAGATGCTCAGGTAAGAGCCGCCCTCTCCAAAGCAAAAAACACAGCATCAATGGGACCAGATGGTGTCCCGGCCTGCGTCCTACATGAACTCAAAGAAGAGCTAAACCCAAACATAAAACTACTGTTCAATCTCAGCCTTACTACAGGATATGTGCCCAAAGAGTGGCGTACAGCAACAGTGGTCCCTCTCCATAAAGGTGGTGCCTCAACGGATCCTGGAAACTATCGCCCCATAAGCCTGACTAGCTTGGTTTGCAAAGCTATGGAAAGGATCATCATGGACCTCATAAATAAAGATATTGGGGACCTACAAACACTGGATCCTACCCAGTTTGGCTTTGTTAAGGGCAGATCCTGCCTCTTAAACCTGGTTGATTTCTTTGAAACAGTCACCAAGGCCATTGACGAGGGGAAGGTGGTCCACACAGCCTACCTGGACCTCGCAAAAGCCTTCGATACAATACCCCACTCGGGCATTATAGATAAGCTCACCAGCTTAAATATAAACTCCTATGTCATTAGATGGATTGCAAACTGGCTCAAGGACAGAACCCACATGGTTAGAATTGCTGGAGCCATGTCAGACTCCAAACCAGTTACAAGTGGTGTCCCACAAGGCTCAGTCCTGGGACCTCTCTTGTTCGGTATATATTTCTCGGAGGTACAGGCCAACACGGAAGGACTGTGGCTGACCAAGTTCGCAGATGACTGCAAACTGGGTGCCATAATCGACTCTCCAGCCGACACAAGCATCCTTCAAAAGGGCCTCATAGAAACAGACAACTGGTGCCAGTGCCATGGCCTCAAGCTAAATGCCAAAAAGTGTATAGTCATCCCCTTTGGCAAAAACAAAGTGCCCACAAATTACCACATAGGTGGAAATCCATTAAGTACAGAAGAAGTAATTAGGGACCTGGGGACCCAAGTTGATAGCAATCTCTCATTTGACAACCACGTGGCCAAAGTGGTTAGAAAAACATTTTATATAGCCCACCTAATCATGAAGGGATTCACATCTAGATCAGGGAGGTCATAGTGCCTCTTTACTCATCCCTCATCAGGCCCATAATTGAGTACAATGCCCTTTTGGGATGTACCTTACCAGACACCTGCAGCAACTGGAAAGACCCCAAAAGTACCTCACCAAGAGGATCAAAGGGCTCAAACAGATGCCATATGCTGCCCGGTTAAAGAAACTCCAGCTCTACTCAGTGGCATACCGCCTGTTCAGAGGCGATCTGTGCCTGACGTATAAAGCCATGTCCAACCTGGAATTAATGGACATGCTGCACCTCAGAAAATCCAAATCCCATCGAGCTACGCGCTCGAGAGACTTGAACCTCAGCACTGAAATAAATAGGACATGCTGGAGGGACAGATTCATAACCCAGAGGCTCCCTTCACTCTGGAATAAAATCCCAGTCCAGGTTAGGCAGAGTCCCTCATTGACTCTCTTCAAGAGGAATCTTGATGAGTGGATGGGAGATCGTAGGTTTATC
The DNA here is from genome assembly GCF_019279795.1 of Protopterus annectens. Classification (NCBI taxonomy): domain Eukaryota; kingdom Metazoa; phylum Chordata; order Ceratodontiformes; family Protopteridae; genus Protopterus; species Protopterus annectens. Next base: position 1,481,053,483 of record NC_056726.1, read on the forward strand.
CCGGGTATCACTTCTGTGTCACTGTTAGATAGAGGCACAGTATACTAACCTTGAAAAAGGGCATAGCAAAATAAATTTAAAATGGGTGGCGAAAGCCAAACACATTCTGGCTAGGCTTATAAATGCCCTAGGGCAGATAGCCTAGTATGAACCTATGAACCTATGAACCTATAATGAGAGACGTTTTTCTCCCTCTTTCTTTAATACTTGTATCCCATTCAGGCTGCACTACCAATTGGTACAACCTGTGAATGGTCAGTAAGCACGGCCTTAGAACATCAGTGGCCAAAACTAAGGGCTCAACAGAGTGTTGAGCCATGCTGCCTGACAAAGAGGAATACAGCTGGTCATACTACTCAGGACCTGGTCGGACACTACTAAGAAAGATGGTCATGGTAAAGAAAAATCCAGTTATTTGGCTGGAATCACTAACCGATAAAACTAGGGGGTGGGGGTTGGCATAACAGTTAAATTGTTTACCTCACAGACACAAAGTACAAGGTTTGAGTCTCACCTTCAAGGGAATTTGTCTATGCTTAAAATCCTCTGCAAGGACAGCTACCCTAGTACTTTCCTATGAACCTAGCACAGAATACATCAGTGGAAGGGATGACTACAGAGTAACTTTATTTTTTGAACATGATGAATCCAACACAATTATGCACTTCTTGTTGTTGTGTCTTTCGGCTTATCCCGGTTAGGGGTCACCACAGCGGAACTCCGGTCCGCTAATGTTTGGTAGTGGATTTTTACGTGCCGAGTTACCAACCCTGATGCACAACCTTCAACGAAGGCACACTCATTCACGTATGCCTCCACAAAGAAGACGCTCCAGCTGAGAATCGAACGCGTCAACGTCTTGCTGTAATGCGACAACACTACCGCAGCACCACTACCGTGGGTTTGTACTCGTTCTAAATAATGAAATATTTATTTAAATGCACCACAGTATTGTTTCCCAGTTCATGATTAAAGATATTAAGAGACTATGTCCTTAGGTTAAAATGGCATGTTCTCCATGTAAACTGTGTGAGGTACAAATATACAACAGCTGAAGATAGAATACAAGGGTCGTTTTAACGACACACTTCTCGAGGTAATGATACAATGTTGGTATTTGAACACTGAGAACAGATAAAAACAAACTTTTCAAAAAGAAAAGAAAAAGAAAATAAAGATACAATTTAGATAAAATATTTAGCTTTATCTTTTGCTGCTCAACTCAAGAAGGTGACAGAGTGCATCTGGGCCAAAATAAACTCTAGCAGAGAGATAAAAGGACTAAATCAGAGCAACAGTAATTTAAGATATGGCTATCTCTTCGGTCAGACCTGTCTTTTGATCATCAGACAGCAGTTTACACAATCAAGCACTCAAAAATCAGCTCTACAAACATACTGACAAGTGGAGAGAGCAATAAATATCTTTAAAATCTTCGCATCCCTCACTTTTGAACTACATTATTACATAATACAAGATTGATATTCAGGTACATCTGCTTGACCGTTAATCATGTACATAACATGACTCAAAAGCTGTGCAGCAAGAACAGGGCCGGTTTCTTTGAACATACAAGTTTTGTGCCCTTATTGGCAGGACTAGAAATGGGTAGAGGCAGGTTCTGCTCCATCCTCTGTTGTATGCGAATCATCCTAAACCACAGCATGAGAGGAATTTAAATTGTGCTTCATAATCTTTAGAAACAACTTTCTACACAACAGACCTTCAAACCTAAATTCATCACAGAATTCTTTAAAAAATAAACAAACAATAACAAAAAATACTCAGATACACTGCCAAGCATTTGGAGGTCTGCTGAACTGCAGGGAGGCTTGGTTACTACTGTCCAGTACACTTGGAACACCCACTTCCCCTTGATATTAACCGTGTACCAAATACTCGGACAACTCAAAATCACTACAGTTCAAATCTGTAGCTGCAATACCTACTACTAAATTTGTCACAGACTACATCATCATCATCACTCCTTGCCTTAAAACTAGCTGGGGAATGATCGAGAAAGGAATATTTTCAGACTGAATTTTCAACCGGGGGGGGGGGGGGGGGGCAGCTTTTATTTTCCACATTATTTTAGTAAACTTTAGGAACAGCATCTCTCATGTCTGGCCACATTTTTGTTGCTGTCTGCATCAGAGACTCACCACAAGTGACCTTTCGCTTCACCATAATATATTTTAACCTTCTGCCATGTTTTTATGCAGAGCACTAAAAAACAGTCTTCTGGCCAGGGCTGTGGCTGTAAAGGGTCCCAGGATTTACCTGGCAACCAAGTAAAACCTCAAAGTAAGGTTATGGTGTTCACCTACATAAGTACTTCAGATACATATGAAATTAAGCATTCTCTTTTCCTGACCTGAAAGTAAAACAAAGGGGCAAGTCTTCAGTAATACAAAGACATTTACATACTAGTAGAATTTATAACAATCTGAAAGATACAGAAGCATGTTAAACAGAAGTTTCCTTTTTTATTTATTTTATTTAATTATTTATTTATCATTTGTTGACCAGGAAAGTCCGACTAAGTTCCACAGAGCCTGTTTTTAGCGGAGGCCCGGGGAGAAATGCTCCAGATGCATGTCTTTGGAATGTGGAATGAAACCGGAGTACCCGGAGGAAACCCACGCGAACACAGGGAGAACATGCAAATTCCACACAGAAGGCACCCCAGCTGAGAATCGAACCAGAGAACCTCTTGCTGTGAGGTGACAACGTTAACCACGGCACCACTGTGCCGCCCTTTCGCCAGGTCTTGCAAGCAAAACAAAAAAAGTAAAATGCTAGCACTCAATAAAAAGTCAGCACAGACTGCCAGGACAAACAAGAACATGAAAAGATACAGTACCCTTGAGATAGCATGTTACGTTAAAATAGTACATGCACTACAAAGTCTCCAATTTCACAGCAGGAGTACAGACTTGATACAGAAATGCCAAATAGCAAAATTCATTGACAACATACACTCTTGTACTGTACTGCAAAACTATTTTGTTCAAGACATCCTTCACAGAACTCAAAACTACAAACCAAGAAGCGCACCATGCCATTAGTACTTCATAGGTTGATACTAGGCTATCTGCCTTAGGGCATTTATAAGCCTAGCCAAAGAGTGTTTGGCTTTTGCCACCCTTTTAGATTTGTAGACTGTGCCTTTGAATAGTAGGTCACAGAATATAGCCCCTTTACAGTTAGTTTATTGTGCCTCTGTCTAGCAGGGGCCCAGAAGAGATCCCGGGGGTGTACTGCGTGGCAAAGCTATTTGGTTAGCTCCCCCTGAGGGGTGAGACATGATCAAGTGACAAAAGGTAGCCAGCCTGTCACACAGAAGGAACATTTATACTGTCTGATAAAAATTTGAGCCAGAGAAAGCCCAAAGAATTGAGGGAGTGCATCAAGCCTAAATTTATAAAGAAAGCAAATTCCACTCAGACAAGAAATGGAGTTCGGAGAAGAAAATCTAAACCCTAAAACTATGACAGACAATTCTCGCTAATTAATGAGGGTCTACTGCATTATTTCACCTCTTTCTAAATGTAGATATTATGACATTTTCATTACAAAGCAGCATCTTCCGTTCACATGCACGAGGCACATGAGGAATGCGTCCTGTAGCAAACAATACACCTTTGTACGAGTGTGCAAGCCACTACTCTCCCTACAAACTTCAGAGGAGGAGAAAAAAGCCAGGACAGCTGACTTCATGTTTTGTTTCATGACAGACTGCTTCAAAAGCTGAAGGTAGTGCATCAATACTACAAACAGCAGGACTGTGTACCTCAATGAGACAGCAGCATTACACATGCCCACTGTGACGCCTGTGACCTGGCTCAGCAATCAAGGAGCCTCAATCCTCACCACTAACACCAGTGAGGGGCATCTCATATAGGAGGAAAGGATAACAAATACGCACAGTAAAAAGTGCAATTTCCCTTAAGAGCACACAGATCACAGTCAGTCCGGGGCTGGTTGCTCCCTTGCTCCCCAGGTCCCCAATAAGACTCTCCACTGGCACAGCTATAGGGTTCAGATCTCAGCCTAGTGGGCAAGCTAAAACCTCCAGCCCCCTCTCTGTCCAATTAGTGCCTCATGTCCCTGCCCACGTAGCTGACACACACACTTTGAGAAGAGTTTATATAACCCCACAGACACTCCTGGGGAAGGCTGGCACAGGTTCTCCATCTGTGCCCCCTTTTCCCAGACTATACGGTAGTATCAGCTGCTACCACCCACTAATATTTATCAGCTACTCAAAGGCCCTTAAAAGGGTGTCCAATTATTAAATGTGCAATATTATTATCCAACTGGTAGTATAGCCCTATTGGAGTGGCTTTGTACAATTTTACCAAAGGCATACAAGTACACTAAAGAGCTTAAATTATCTCTACAAAAACAGCCAGAGTTGAAAGGGTTTAAAAATATTTAACAACAAATAGTCAAAACACAAGTCAATACATTTTACTTCACAGTGCTAGTCAAGAGTTCAGAGATCACACAGAAATACTTAAAATAATTCAGTAGTACAGTTCTGACATCACAGAAAAACAGTCTAATCTTTCTAGTTTCTAGCTATTTCTAAGAGAAAACACAAGTCTAAGATAAACTTACATATAGATCAAGACAGTCCCGATGAGTTGGATGGTAAAGACAAAAATGCTTAATGCTCTCGGTTTCTCTCAGTTTTTAAAAATCACATTCCTGGTTCACATTACATCATTTTTCACACTTCCCTGGGTTGCCAGGCTAACAGAAATTACATTTACATTCACCTCTGGGCAAAAACCAGAACAATAAAGGACATTTATGCATGCAAATTCTGGCCATTAACTCTAGCCTTAAAACAACGGGCAGGATGCCTCACTCTAGACTTAATGGCTCAGAGATTTAACATCAAAGGGTCACAACATGCTTTACTTAGTCAGTAGAGTGCACTGTTGTTACATTATTTTCCAGTTCCATATGTAACACTATTTTTACCATTTAAGACACAAAACTGTGGTTTACATTAATATTTACAGATGACAGAATTATCTCCAAAATTCCATCTGGCTAGGCTGTTAGCCTTCACCTATCTTCACCCAATCTTCACACCCACTACCAAACTGTCCAATGACAGACCCCCCCCCCCCCTCAGAGAGGAGAAGACACAAATACAGAGCTAAAACAGTTGTAAATGAGGGGGCTGGAGGTGGTGAGGGGCATGTATACAGAATTAAAACAGTTTTAAATGACAAGTGAGAGAGTATTTAAAAAGCTTTTTATTTTTCTATATTTATGCTGCTCTAACATCGTTGTAATGTAGTACTTTCATGCTATGGAAGAGTATCACAGAGAAGAAAACCAAGCAATGTTCCACGGCTGAAATTCTACTTCCACACAGAGACTTCCTGATATAAAGTAATAAATTCTTTAATTGGAGTGAGCATTTTCACAATTACAAATTGCCTCATCAGACTAAAAAAAAAGTACAAAAACACATATATAAATACCATTTCCACTTCATTATTCATGCAATCATCATAAAAAAACATCAGCTATCATTAATTCACATTAATAGTGATGAATTTGACAGTGCTGCTTGTTTATTTAGAAAGCCTAGTACATTCATCCCACAGGTTAATCCAATATTGGATACATGTGAAAATGATTTATAGGACTTGTTTAATGAGGGGTAAAAAGTTTTTTAATCTCACTGCACAAAAGCAAGCCCTTGACGTAATGAGGGATATTGTCATTAGACCCACTGATAAGGGCGGATGTGTAGTAATTATGAATAGGGATTTTTACTTTGATAGTATCAAGTTTATGTTGAATGATTTGAATGTGTATAAAGCAGTAAGCAGAGAGGTGATAGATGACATGAGAGATTGGATTGTGAATTCATTAATGCAATGTTTACAGTTGGGTGTCACCTCGAAAGAACTGTTTCAGTACTTTATAGTGGAGAATCCGACAGTGCCCAACTTTCAAGGATTACCTAAAATACATAAGGACTTGTATAACCCAAAGTTTAGACCTACTGTATCTGGAGCCGGATGGCTCACATAACCACTTTCTGTATATACTGAGAAGCAGCTGTGACCTGTGCTAGACAATTACAAACATGTATTAAAAGATAGTAAACAGTTTTTGCAAGATTTATATAAACATGTGAGTGAGGATGGAAATGTGATGTTTGATATGTTTGTTACAATGGATGTGGTCTCTTTTACTCAAATTCCCAATGCACAAGGTATACTGTGAAGAGATTTATAAGCAAAAACATAACTATACATCTCAACATATTGATCTGACTTGCTATTTTTCAGAGATGGTGCTGGAATATAATGTATTCACATTTGATGAAAGGTACTATTTACAGGTATCAGGCGTAGCTATGGGCACCTCATGTGCCAATAGTTACGCCAACCTGGTCATGGCAGAATGGGAACATCACCATGTTATTAACTTAACAGATGGACAGATTGGATATTTTTGCAGATCTGTTGATGACCTGTTTTTGTTATGGGAGGGAAGTGAAGATGAGCTAAACAGGTTTATAGGGGAAATGAACAACAGTATAGGATTTCTTAAATTTACTTATAAAAATTCAAGAAAATATATTGACCATCTAGATGTACAGGATATGAGAGATGAGAATAACCATATTGCTACAAAAATGTTTAGGAAAGAGCATTACTGTCCCTCCTATTTATGCCGTAGCAGTATGTACCCTGGGCATGTGTCCCTTAATGTATTAAAGGGACACATGATGTGCGTCTCCAGCTTAACAAATGAGAATGATTTTGCTATTAGTTTAGAGCAGGTCAACAATTAAATTTAGCGAGAGAGGGTATAGAAGAGTTGAACTTAATGAAGCCTGTGCCTTGGTTATGAGAGAGAGGGGCATTGGAAGTAAGCCTTATTCTTCTACACCACATGAGGACAAGATGGAAAGGAAAATGCATAGAGGTGGGTATCCGCTTATTCTTACCTATAGTAGTGATGTAGAGGAGATTAGTCAAACTGTTAGGAAACACTGGCATATTTTGAAGACTGATGCCAGCTGAATTGGTGGGCGATAACCCCTGTGTTCAGCTATAGAAATAAGAAGTCTTTGAAGTGCCAACTATGTTACCCCAGAAGTTGTTTGACAAAAACTATTAGCACAGTTTGGGATACAAAGAAATGTGGGAATTGTAGGTATTGTGGCTTGACAGATGAATCCTTATTTTTTTATACATCCAGATACCCATAAGAGTTTTGATATTCGAGTGACAGCTAATTTTAATACACAAAATCTAGTATATGGTAGCCTGCTGCACTTTATGTAGAAACTTTTATGTAGGGAAGACTACTAGGTTAAGGGAGCGTATTTGGGGCCATCTATATTCCATGAGCAAGGGATTTGAATGTAGCACCTTAGCGAAGCAGAGGAAAATGGAAGGAGGACAGCGTAAGTTTTTATTTCAGGTTTTGGATGTTATTCAGGAAGGGATACGATTAGGTGATGTAATAAATAAGACAGAGCATAGGTGAAACTTAATGGATCCTGAGGCTAAGGGCACATAAGGGGTCTGGATTAAATGACATGGTTCCGTTAAAACCAGAATTAAAATGAAGACCTTTAAGGAAATAATATGAGGATGCTTTAGTGTGTGTGTGTCATTATTTTAATGATAGCTGATGCTTTTTATGATGACTGGATGAGTAATTAACTGGAAATGCTATTTATATATGTGTTTTTTGTCTGATGAAGCAATTTGTAATTGTGAAAGCACTCACTCCGATTAAAGAATTTATTATTTTATATCTTGAAGTCTCTGTGTGGAAGTAAAATTTAAGCCGTGGAACTGTGTTTGGTTTTCTTCTCTGTGACTGCATATTTTCCATTTGCACGGTTTGCTGCTTGAGGTTTTTGTGTCTTTTTTTGACAATGGAAGAATATAGTGAGTTTTGATATGAAAAACAATGGTTACATACTAAAAAAATATAAGGTCTAGAAGCATATACAGACAGCAGTCTTAGCTGTGATCAACTTTTCCCTACATTGGTCAGGAGTACATTTATGCTAAGCTAACAATAAATGGAATAAGCAGGTTGTAACAGTGTCATACTATAGGACACTGATTTGGCCAACTGTACAAGTACAATGCAGCACTTTACAGTGACATAATGAAACAACTTGGGCAGACAGAGATATAGTTTAATCACTCAAATAATTAGGCCTTGCACAAACAAGGTGAAGTACCAACTACAATATTTAATATCTACACATAGGTTAAGGGTGCCCACACGTCGTTTCACGCGATATAAGCTCCCAAGGGGTGAAAGTGGTCTTGTCTTCAAGCCAGTGGTCACACCCCACAAGGCTGACACTATTCACGTAACTTGCTATTAAAACAATCACAGGGAAAAGGAGAGAATGGTTTGTGACAAAGTACAGTAACTCCCCAGATTATGGAAAAAGCTATCACTTATTAAACAATTAACATCTCTGTATGAACAAGGCACATACCTGCTAACATTTAAAAAATACTAGATGATTTCATGGTGAGAATCATCTCAGTTGTGGTTCTAGAAGATCAAAAGATGGCAACCTTGATAGTTAAACCTATGAATGTTGTAGGAAAGAACGAACAGATCAAATCCTGCTTCACATTTTATCAGCAAAGTAAAGCAATAACTACAGGAAACAACTGTCGGGCATTACCTTGTCCGGGAACGGACTCCAGTAACTGGAGAGCTGGAAGTATGAGCAGAGCCACCAGCTGATCCCATTTCACCGAGGGTATTTCGGCAGTAGGATGTCCTATTGGGCCCTCTCCTTCCTCCTGCCATAACATCAAAGGGCTCAATGCTATCGTCTTGGAATAACTGAACAGACTTCAGAACCTGTAAAACAAAACCAAGATCTCTATTAAACCAACAGCGCAACCAGTACCCTACAAAATCAAACACAGAAATATTATATAGCAGAACATGATGCTCTAAATGCAAGAGCAGCAGAAATCTGAAATCCCTTCTGACACATGGAAGGAGCTCCCTCTATCATCTTTGTAGAGTTTAAGCTACAACAGCCCCAAAATAAAATCCAAGCTCATTGAATGTTAACATAAAACAAACGTTTAAAAATTCAATCTTTGAGGCAAATACCCGATTTTTGTACAATTTAATCTTATGCACAATGCCATAAAATCAATCATGGAGTTCTTTCTCAGATGAAAACCATCACCAGTGCCAACAATTATGGTAGCAACAAAAATACCTTTTTACTAACATTTCTAAGGAAACAATATATACATATACAGACATATGTATGTATATACACACACACTTTTGTATAATCCCAAAAAGTTTGCAATGAGAGACTGTCAAAATCTGGTGTTTTTTTTTTAAACATTCCAACATTAGGTGGACAGCATTGCTGGAAGCAGTTAAGCTATTATACACATGCTTAAGAAACCTATTATACACATGCTTAAGAAACCTATTATACACATGCTTAAGAAACCTATTATACACATGCTTAAGAAACCTATTATACACATGCTTAAGAAACCTATTATACACATGCTTAAGAAACCTATTGTACACGTGCTTAAGAAACCTATTATACACATGCTTAAGAAACCTATTATACACATGCTTAAGAAACCTATTATACACATGCTTAAGAAACCTATTATACACATGCTTAAGAAACCTTTACTATCAGATGTCCAATAGAGGATATGACAAAAAAGTGATAAGTTATACAGTTAAACCAGGAGTCGTATGGGGTTACTAATACCTAACCAGAGCATACCTAGTATTAAACATGGGTTGTATGGGGTTACTAATACCAAACCAGAGCATATCTAGCATTAAACAGGGGTTGTATGGGGTTACTAATACCCAACCAGAGCACATCTACCACTAAACAGGGGTCATATGGGGTTAATAAGAGTATTGCGTCTCTCTTTTTTACATGCAACTTCGATTATTCTTATGTTAATTTTGTATACTTTGTAATAGATGGAGCTTTTCTCCCTAGGCATCCACTGAAAATGCGTTTCTGACCCAGAAGACTTTCCCGGTCAACAAATGTCGATACATAAATAAATAAATAAATAAATAGTACCTAACCAGGGCATACCAAGCATTAAACAAGGGGGGGGGGGGTAAGAGGTTACTAGTACCTAACCAGAGCATGCCTAGCATTAAACAAGGGTCATGTAAGATTACTAGTACCAAACCAGAGCATACCTAACATTAAGGCAAGGTTCGTATGTGGTTACTAGTATCTAACCAGAGCGTACCTAACATTAGACAAAGTTCATATGTAGTTACCAATATCTAACCAGAGCATACCTAACATTAAGGCAAGGTTCGTATGTGGTTACTAGTATCTAACCAGAGCGTACCTAACATTACACAAAGTTCATATGTAGTTACCAATATCTAACCAGAGCATACCTAACATTAGACAAGGGTTGTATGTGGGATTACTAGTACCTAACTAGAGCATACGTAGCATTAGACGGGGGTCATACGGGGTTACTAGTACCTAACCAGAGCATACTTAGCATGAGACAGGGGTCGTATGGGGTTACTAGTAATCCAATCCTTTCCGTGTTGGAGAGGAGCCTTCTAGCTTATCAGTGGGAGTGGTAAGCACTAGGTAGCCTATCTATCACAAGGTGGTTTCTGGCCCAGAAATTGTAGTTTAATGGCAGTTTGGGCAGTTTTTCCATCTCTTTCTGGTTTAAAAGCCCACCCTTGCACTTGTTTTCCACCTTTGCTGTAACTAGTCTAGTCCATATACAAATTTGCTGTATCCAGGACTGTTTGTAAGCTTTTGAGCCCCCAAGCCTTTCTGTGTTGGAGGGAAGCATTCTAGCATATCAGTGGGGGAGGTAAGCGGTAAGCACTAGGTAGCCTATCTACCACAAGATCCAGGTACAGATTTAGTTTTAGCACTTGAATTTACTTATTCGTACTCAGCACTTGTTCAGAACTTGTTAACACTAAATAAGCTACAAATAACTACAGCACTTTAACCTTCCTCTTGAGGAAAACAGTTTTTGTACTTACTTTCCTCACTTGCTTAGAGAAAAACTGCTCCTGCACTCACTTTCCTCACTTGTCTAGAGGAAAGTATTTTTTTTTTTATTCAGGCATGTCCAAGGGTCAGCTCCCAGTGTTCTCTCCAGTCTATCTGATGAATCTGGGCATCTTGAGGCAATGCAGCAATTGCCTCATGTACACAGACAACCCTCTGCTTCTACGACCCACCACCACAACCTGTGAGAGATGCACTTATCTAGCCAAACTGGAGGTAAAGCTCTCCAACCAAGACTGCAACTGACAGTCAAGAGGAGAAGGTAAACACCTGCACCCCACCACACTCGTCACATAGTCCCACTAAATCTACACCACCAAAATCCACACACAGAAACACAAAATTTGCAGAGGCTCTCAATAATAATCTGCTCAAGAAACAGAGACCTCCAAGGCAGAAATGCAAGCAACTTCTACCCCCCAACACAACCCAAATGACACAAAGGCCACAGACTCAGTGTGCCAATAAACCACAGCCCATAAGGCAAACCAACGTACCCAACACACTAGTCATAGGTGACTCTATAGTCATGTCCCACTCACCAGGCTAAATAAGGAGAAGGTTACAGTCAGCTGCCTGTCGGGTGCCAGGATCCGCCACATAACCCACACACTCAGGTCACTCCACAAGTACAAATATGACTCTGTCATTGTCCATGTTGGTGTGAACGACCAGAGACGTACTTCCCTGGACTACATGGAAAGAGACATGGAAGATCTTGTAGCCCAGGCAGGTATGACCCTAGCCCTGAGTAGCATCCTGCCGTCACCCAGAATGATACTGCAGTACAAGGACAAAATGATTGACTTCGACAATTGGCTAAGCTTCTGGTGTCATTCTAAGAGGATCCAGTATCTCTCTGCCTGGGACGACATGGTCGACAGACCGCAATGCTTTGCCAGAGATGGCCTGTACCTGTCACCCCTGGGATTCCGGATACTGGCTAAGGCTCTTGCCACCCCTATAGTGCCTTTTTAGGCAAGGTTCAAATGACAAAATCACTGTTACAGGAACAGGCAAGCAAAAACTGAGGGTAATGCTACTCAATGCTAGAAGTCTAAATCTCAAAATGCACTCACTCGAGGCACTCCTTAAAATGGAGAACATAGATATCTGTGCAGCGACCGACACCTGGTTCAAGACTCTAGACAGTACCCCTGCATTACCAGGCTATAACCCACACCATACTTTTCGGCCATCTAACCTGGACCAGAACACCACAGGCGGAGCTGTGTCCATATTCATTAAGGATATCCACACCTCCAAGCTAGTTGCACAGCATAATGCATCCGAGGTTATCCAAGTGCAACTCTGGGCAAAACTGCAATCCAAATTGTAGCTTGCTACAGGATCCCCACCATGCCCCAGGATTCCCACTCCTCTTTTCTTGATATACTGGAAAATATTAGGGTTCAAACACCCCAATAATGGGAGATTTCAATTACCCCACCATTAACTGGGAAAACTACTCCTGTACCACACTCCTTCACTCAATGCTTTCTGGAATTCATAAATTCCAATGCCCTGGATCAACTTGTCCACACCCCCACCAGGGGCAACAATATCCTAGACCTAGTCATTACCAACATGAGTGACTGGTGTTCCACACCTGAAATCAACTCCTCGTTGGTCAGATCTGACCATAAGCTAATCACCCTAGATATCCGGCATCCCACCCCCATCCACCATTAAGGAAACCACAGAAAAAAAAGCATGAACTTGGCTTTGGAGAAATTAAGACAGAAGTGGCTAACTTCATGACACCCATGCAGATGGACAACATAGTTACGACTGCAGAATCTTGCACAAATGCACTTTATAAGCACTTACACGAGTGCATAGATCGGGCTATCCCAAACAGAACCAAGACGCTATCCTCCAAAAAAAGGAAGCCAATCTAATGCCCTGCCATAAACAAACTATAACAGAAGGAAGAACTGTTGCAAAAGAGAGTAAAATCCCATGAATGGAGGAGCTCCCTGGTCAGCCTCAGTAAGAAGCTGAGATCCCTTATAAGATCCTCCAAGGCTAGTTATGAAAACAAAATTGCCACTGATTCTAAGGGCAACCACAAAGCATTCTATAGCTATGTCAAGAATCTCAATGGCAACACCCAGATCTGCTCTGAGTTACAGCACAAAGGCACGAAAATTATAGAAAAAAATGATATTGCCAATATCCTGGCAGATAGGTTCAGTGCTAAATTTACCCCCCTCTCACCCCTTAAAGGGCCCATAGCTACACAGGAAGAATGCAGAGTCCCTGTAATCACATCTATGCAGGTAAAAGCTACACACTAAAACCAAAAACACAGCATCCATGGGACCGGACAACATCCCAGGCTGCGTTTTACACAAACTTCAGAACGAACTGGCTGCCCACCTAAGCACCATGTTTAATCATATTCTCGCATCAGGCTTTGTGCCCACTGAATGGCACACAGCAACAGTTATCCCACTTCACAAAAGGGGAGCCACCACTGATCCTGGGAACTATCGCCATATTAGCCTGACGAGCCTGGTCTGCAAGGCCATGGAACGTATCATCATGGAACTCATAAACAAAGACACTGGTAACCTCCAAACTCTGGACCCCACCCAGTTCGGGTTTGTGAAAGGCAGATCATGCCTTCTGAACCTGATCAACTTCTTTGAGGCAGTCACCAAAGCCGTAGACGAGCGTAAGGTGGTTCACACAGCCTATCTTGACTTCCCAAGGCTTTCGACACCATCCCCCATTCTGGAATTAAAGTTAAACTCACTAAACTAGGAATAAATCCCTACGTCACAAGATGGGTTGTCAGCTGGGCTCATTGACAGTACCCACACTGTAAAAGTTGCAAACTCCAAATCTGACTTCAAACCAGCAACAAGTGGAGTACCACAGGGTTCAGTCCTGGGACGTTTCCTGTTTGGTATCTACTTCTCTGAAGTACAGGCTAACACAGAAGGCCTCTGGCTAACAAAGTTCACAGATGACTGCAAACTAAGAGCCATAGTTGAGTCCCCAAATGATGTGGACATCCTACAGAAGGACCTCACTGAGACGGATGGCTGGTGTCAGAGGCATGGCCTCAAGCTCAATGCAAACAGTGCATTGTCATCCCCTTTGGTAAAACTCTGTACCCATGAACTACCACATAAATGTCAGTCTACTTAATGCCAAATGTGTGATAAGACCTTGGGACCCAGGTGGACAGTAGTCTCTCCTTTGATAATCACATCGCCACAGCAGTTAGGAAATCCTTCTATGTGGCACACCTCATCACAAAAGGGTTCTCATCCGGGGGGGGGGGGGAGAGGGAGGTCATTGTTCCCCTCTACTCGGCACTCCGACCCATTATAGAGTAAAACGCCCCTTTTGGAATGTACCTCACAAGATATCTGCAGCAGCTGGAAAGGCCACAGAAGTACCTCACAAAGAGGATTACTGGCTTCAAACAGATGCCTTATACTGACAGTCTCAAAAAACTCCAGCTTTACTCTGTAGCATATCGCCTACTCAGAGGAGATCTCTGCCTAACATAAAGCAATGTTAAACCCAGAGCTGTTGGACATGCTACACCTTAAAAAATCCCAATCCCTCCAAGCTACACGCTGTAGGGACCTAAACCTTGTCACCACAATAAACAAGACAAGCTGGAGGGATAGATTCCTGTCCCAGAGACTTCCTATACTCTGGAACAAGCTACCCATCTATGTCAAGCAAAGTTCTTCACTGACACAGTGTGACACTCAGTGTGCCGAACAGTCACAGCCCTTAAGGCTAAAACAACACACCTGATACACTTGTAATAGGTGACTATCGTCAGGCACACTGCCGTCCCGCTCACCAGACTGAAAAAGGAGAAGGTCACGGTGAGCTGCCTGTCGGGCACTAGGATCCGCCACATAACACAAGCACTCAGGTCACTCCAAGGCAAGTACAAATATGACTCCAGTCATTGTCCATGCTGGTGTGAATGACCTGAGACGTACCTCCCTGGACTACATGAAGAGAGACATAGAGGAGCTCTCTGAGCATGTAGCCCAGGCCGGTATGACCCTGACCTTGAGTAGCATCTTACCCTCACCAAGAATGATGCCACAATATGAAGACAATATGATCAATTTCAACAATTGGCTTAAGTATTGGTGTCATTCAAAGGGAAGCCAATGCCTGTCAGCCTGGGATCACATGCTCGACAAGCCACGATGCTTTGCTAGGAACGGCTTGCACCTGTTACCCCTGGGCTTTCGGATATTGGCAAAGGCTCTTGCCATCCCCATAGTGCCTTTTTTAGGCAAGGCTCAAAAGTCAAACCCACCTCCACAGGTACCACAAAGGATAAGAAACAGAGTAATGCTACTCAACGCCAGAAGTCTAAACCTCAAGATGCACGCACTCGAAACTCTCCTTAGCATGGAGAACATAGATATCTGTGCAGTAACAGAAACCTGGTTCAAGGCTCCCGAGAGCATCCTAGCACTACCAGGTTATACCTCATACCATGCTTTTCGGCCCCCAAACTTGGACCGAACCACAAAAGGAGGGGGAGTATCAATATTCGTCAAAGATACCTACACCTCCAGGTTGGTGACACAGCACGAAGCATCAGAGACTATCCATGTGCAACTAACAGTGGGTAAAACAGCCTTCCAGTTTATAGCCTGCTACAGTCCACCCTCCCAAACCCAGGAACCCCACTCGGCCTTCCTGAGAACACTGGAAAATATGAAGGTCTCTCCAAACACCATTATATTGGGCGACTTCAACTACCCAAACATAGACTGGGAGCATTACTCTAGCGCCAATACCCTAGCCCAAAGGTTCCTAGAATTTATAAACTCCAATGTTATGGAACAACTTGTTACCACTCCCACAAGAGGGGAAAACATACTGGACCTGATCATCACCAACATAGGGGCTCTATGCTCCAGACCAGAAGTGTATCCCTCACTGGTAAGATCAGACCATAAACTAACCTCACTGGATATTCACATCCTGACCCCACCCCCTGCCCAGAAAACCACAGTGAAAAACTTCTCTAAAGCCAATTTCACACTCCTCAAAACCGAGGTGGAATCCTTCAAAGCCCCTGGGCCTGTGGAAAATATGGCCCAGGCCGCAGAATCCTTTATAAACGCATTCTATGAACAGCTTCAGGAATGCATGGATCATGCAATCCCAAATAAAACCAAGACCCAATCCTCCAAAAGGCAGGCGTCCTGTCTGGTGGACCCCAGCCACAAACAAACTATACAATAGAAGGAGGAAGCTACTACATGATAGAGCAAAATCCCAAAAAGGGAAGGCATCTCTGATCAGTATTAGCAAAAAACTACGGGCACTCATAAAATCGTCTAAGGCCAGCTTCGAGAGAAAAATTGCACAGGACACCAAGGATAATCAACAAGGCTTTCTTTAGTTATGTTAGGAACCTGGGTGGGAATTCCCAGATATGCTCAGAATTAGTCCAAAATGACAAAAAATACACCGAACCCACAAACATTGCCAACATCCTAGCTGACAGGTTCAGCACAACCCCCCCCCCCCACCAAAAGGGCAAATATCTATCCCAGCAGAGTGCTGCCCCCCTGACATCTCAGATGCTTAGGTAAGAGCCACCCTCTCCAAAGCAAAAAAACACAGCATCAATGGGACCAGACGGTGTCCCGGGCTGTGTCCTACATGAACTCCAAGAAGAGCTAAACCCAAACATAAAACTAATGTTCAATCTCAGCCTTACTACAGGATATGTACCCAAAGAGTGGCGTACAGCAACAGTGGTCCCTCTCCACAAAAGTGGTGCTTCAACGGATCCTGGAAACTATTGCCCCATAAGCCTGACTAGCTTGGTCTGCAAAGCTATGGAAAGGATCATCATGGACCTCATAAATAAAGATACTGGGGACCTACAGACACTGGATCCTACCCAGTTCGGCTTTGTTAAGGGCAGATCCTGCCTCTTAAACCTGGTCGATTTCTTTGAAACAGTCACCAAGGCCAGTGACGAGGGGAAGGTGGTCCACACAGCCTACTTGGACCTCGCAAAAGCCTTCGATACAATACCCCACTCGGGCATTATAGATAAGCTCACCAGCTTAAATATAAACCCCTATGTCACTAGATGGGTTGCAAACTGGCTCAAGGACAGAACCCACATGGTTAGAACTGCTGGAGCCATGTCAGACTCCAAACCAGTTACAAGTGGTGTCCCACACGGCTCAGTCCCGGTATATATTTCTCGGAGGTACAGGCCAACACAGAAGGACTGTGGCTGACCAAGTTCGCAGATGACTGCAAACTAGGCACCATAAAATCGACTCTCCAGCCGACACAAGCATCCTCCAAAAGAGCCTCACAGAAACAGACAACTGGTGCCAGAGCCATGGCCTCAAGCTAAACGCCAAAAAGTGTATAGCCATCCCCTTTGGCAAAAACAAAGTGCCCACAAATTACCACATAGGTGGTAATCCATCAAGTACGGAAGAAGTAATTAGGGACCTGGGGACCCAAGTTGATAGCAATCTCTCATTTGAAAACCACGTGGCCAAAGTGGTTAGAAAAACATTTTATACAGCCCAGCTAATCATGAAGGAATTCACATCTAGATCAGGGGACGTCATCGTGCCTCTTTACTCATCCCTCATCAGGCCCATAATTGAGTACAATGCCCCTTTTGGGATGTACCTTACCAGACACCTGCAGCAACTGGAAAGACCCCAAAAGTACCTCACCAAGAGGATCAAAGGGCTCAAACAGATGCCATATGCTGCCCGGTTAAAGAAACTCCAGCTCTACTCAGTGGCATACCGCCTGCTCAGAGGCAATCTGTGCCTGACGTATAAAGCCATGTCCAACCTGGAATTAATGGACATGCTGCACCTCAGAAAATCCAAATCCCATCGAGCTACGCGCTCGAGAGACTTGAACCTCAGCACTGAAATAAATAGGACATGCTGGAGGGACAGATTCATAACCCAGAGGCTCCCTTCACTTTGGAATAAAATCCCAGTCCAGGTTAGGCAGAGTCCCTCATTGACTCTCTTCAAGAGGAATCTTGATGAGTGAATGGGAGATCATAGGTTTACCCCGGGTATCACTTCTGTGTCACTGTTAGCCAGAGGCACAGTATACTAACCTCGAAAAAGGGCATAGCAAAATTCATTTAAAATGGGTGGCGAAAGCCAAACACACACTGGCTAGGCTTATAAATGCTCTAGGGCAGATAGCCTAGTATGAACCTATTAGCACTTTTCAAGAAAAATCTTGAGTGGATGGGAGATAGGAAATCCACCCCAGGGATCACTTCTGTGGCTCTGCTTGACAGGGGCATAGGAAATTAACTTTCTTGGGTGGCGTAAGCCAGGGAACCTTGTTGGCTAGGCTTACTTAGGCCCTTGGGCCGATTAGCCTAGTACCTACCTATGAACCTATTTACATTTGAACACGATGCTGGAGGAGGATAGGTTAGCTTTGCTGCTAGTCAAACAATAAATGGTGAATTTTATTACAGGAAGAGTATTTCAAAACAAATGGAACTCAAGAAGAGGGGAAAACACAACTGTCAGTTTATTTGACTTGGCAGCAGAACCAAGAGATACCTATTCAGATTCCAAGCACTCATATCCCATAATAACCCTAGCTTCCAATCATCAACCTCCCCCCATGAATGGATCATTAGGAAGCAACTCCATACGACGACATCTGCACTTATCGAGAGAACACACACAGCACAAGACAGTACATAGACACACCTGAATTAAGATTTTTCTTTTCTTTTTTTTTTTGCTGCAGAAGGGCAACCCCAATGCCTTCCACACACACTGCAAATTAACAACAGAATAACACAACAAAAAGTGAAACTGTATTCCAAAACACCAACTTGTTGTTCTTCTCTGTGCTTGCTTAACCTCCCCTTTAGCAGTTAAATAATGAAACATTGTGGCCTGGTAACTGGAACTGTAATCACCAGTAATACCCTCGACAAATGGGGCAAGTTCATCTGTGTGACTCAATTAGAATGCCAGTATAGATTTGTTGATCAGCCCTGCACAGCAATGGGTCCTGCTTCTTAATCAAACAGAGTTAGCAGACATGAACAGAAGTTAAAAAAGATGAGATTAAGTTTCCTAAGAAAAGTAGGTGTAAGAAAGTAAAGGGCTGACTTGTCAGTGCAGACTTAATACGATACTTTAACTGGTAATGAAAGCCCTCCAATACAAAGCTATGTATGCAATCAAAATTTGGTAGAACAGACATCTTTTTGCTCTATTTTTTTAACCCAGTAGGAGGACGTCAGATCCATTCATTGTAATTAATTTTTCCTTTATATTTTCATGTTGCTAGTGCGGATTCAGTAACAGGAAGTCACTTAGTGAAAGTACTTACTAACAGAAACTGCATTGTTAGCCCTTTAGAATATCTGGAGCTATCAAATCAGTTAAATGTGCAAAACACTGTTTGATGGCTTCCCAGCTATGCCTCTAATACACTACAATCTCTCAAGTTTCTCTCTGCCGACACACAATTTGTGTTACGCTTCACTGAAACATGAACGGCCCAATAGTAACATCAAACAAACAAATGCAGCTGTAGGTAAATCCACGTACCTCAAGAGCGATCGTCACAGAAATGTCACTGCAACAGTAAATCTTAACATCTGGCTTCTCACTTGTATTGCTTTACTTGGACAGTAGTTTCATCATCTCTCCTGGTATCTCTCTGATGATTAGCAGAGGTCAGTGTTCCACAGATGCCTAGCTGTTGAGACATACACAGGAGTCTTGGATACCGGATTATTTCACTTTTTAAAATCACTTAAGTTAGTCCCTCACAAGGACTAAGTGTAAATAAGGCAATCTTGGAATAAAACTCAAACAACCTTCCCTCCTGCACTTGGATCAATATACCCCTCTTAAACACACTCTCATATTTTCTAAATGCCTCTCATACACAGCTCTTACCCTCTCATGCATCCCCTCTATACCCAAGTTATAAACCTGACAGATGCACCAGTCTGGAACAGGCAGCCTAGCTAGAACCAATCCTTTACCCTGCTCTTTCACTCAAATACTATTACCACTATCTTCTTATACAATACTAATACCCCACCTACATAATTTTATAATTAATTACATCCCTTGAACTCTTTACAAGCCTTTCTCTACTGAAATGCAAGAACACTAAACTTCATCACGTTACAGTGTTTTCCCTTCTACATCATAATTCTATTTCCTTCCTGCATGATTTTAGAGCTACCAGAACTGCATGGATTTACACCTATTTATGTAATAATTTTGTGTATATACACCTGTTTTGCAAATGTGTTTTATTATTTTCTGTGACATGTAACTATTGTATTTTGAGAAAGTACAGTTGTGCAAGTTGAACTTAACCAAAACAATACATATTCAAATGATCACTGCTGCAGTAGCCTCAGCTGTATGGGTTATATCCTACCTAGGATACATCAGCCAGCCAGTTTCTAAACCTACAGGGAACCTTCAACGCACTCAAACTGTCAAGCAGCTCAAGGGGAGCTGACTAAAAGACAAGTTTGGGCACAAAGCCCTTCAGAGCTTTATGGACAGCAGAGAGAGGGAGACAGAGCCCTGAAAGGACAACAATGGGAACAAGCTTTATGGACAGCAGAGAGAGGGAGACAGAGCCCTGAAAGGACAACAATGGGAACAAGTAAAAGTTAAAATTCCACACCTGGCATAAAAAAACACAGCAAAAAAAAACAATGCCATGAAACCCCAAATCCTGAAGTATTCCCTCACAGTGACGGAAATCTGAATGGAAAAACTTAGAAATAGATCTAAATAAAGATATACATTTTTTCCTGTGGAAGAAAATCTCTTTGAACTGATGTGTCTAGTTAATGTCCCAGGAACAGAATCCTGTGTGAGGGAGTTTAGAAAGAACTCTGAATGTTCTCCGATGCCCTCTAGCCTGCAAAGAGCTATAGGTAGAACCAGACAATTTGTGAACACACCTGGTGCATTAGAACATCCAAAGGGTAAGGCACAGAACTGATAATGTGATCCAGACACACACAACCTTAACAAAAGCCTAAAGTCTGGACGAATAGGAATGCGATGAAAAGCATAAGTGTAGTGTTAGAAGGAAACTTAAGAGGAAGAAGAGGCAGAGTTTGCGAGGTGACATAGTTGTGAATTTGGGCACTATCAGAAACTGGTCTTGAGCGTTTTCTTTCTTCAGAATTAGGAATATCGATAAATAAAACCCCTTCTCCACCTGGGAAGGAGGAACTGGTTCTATTGCTCCTTGGGACAGCATGTGATGAAGAACAGGTGGAAACAAAACTGTCTGATATACAGGATGAGGAATGACCCCCTTGAAAAGGAGGAATCTCCTCCCACTGCCATCTTTAAGTCTGATGAATGATTTCCAGAACCTATTTGTCTGAAACAATCTGTTGCCCAAGAGAAAAATGGAGATTCAGACTTTTTGGAAGATAAAGAAGACCAGGGTGGGTCAAGTCTCGAGTACTCATTTACACTAGAGTGTTCTTGGTTTTGGGAGGTTCGAGACTTCTTTTTGGAACCTTCTTCCCACTTCTTCTTAAATGTCTGTTTACCTGAATTCTGCTGAATACTTATTCTGTTTTTCTGCCAAAACTGGATAAGGAGAAAGAAAATCCCTTGGACAACGTGGGAAAAAGAGGGCCAAAAAATCTTAGAGATTCCCTGGATCAACCTGGCCCTTTCATCACAGCTTTTTGATCACCTCTACAGCACAGGGAATAAACGCTAAAACTCTATCCAAGGGAGAATTTAAAAGCTCAGTTTTATCATCATATGCAAGGTTCTGAGAATGCAGCAAAGCAGCCTCCTTAAAACCTTACTAGTGGTCATAGCCCTGAGTCATACACACACACAATGGAGTAGTGACCTGTTACCTAAAGCAGATTTTTATTAACAGAAAGACATTGTAGATAAAATATTCTTTATACTTTCACAACATGTCACAAATTTTAACACAGGAGCCTGAAATTTAAGATTTTAAAATTCAAAGTTGCAGACGTATACACAATCCCCCATACCTATCAATTTTAACATTATTATTAGAAAGAGTAGGTTTGAAAATAACCAAGTGCTTAGCAGCAGAGGAGTCAACTAAGGTTATAGTTAAAAGACTGAATCTGCCTTTTTTAGGTAGATCTGGCTGACTGTAGGCAGTAAGGCACACATCCTCTAAAGCAGACAGGAAAGGAGGAATGGGTGTAGGTTCTGGAAAATTCTTCTGTAACAACTTTCAGTATTTTTTGAGGGACTGAGTAATACCATGTTCTTTCCACTGAAAACACTGGGACATTTTAGCAATATTCTTAGGAGAAAGAGAACCCCCACAGGGAGAATCAGAAACTGAGCTCTCCTCTCAGTCTGAATCAGAAATCTAAGGAAAAAACCTTGAATCTGCCTCTGCATCTTCCTGTTCAGATTCAGAATCTTGAATCTCTTCAGGAAAGGCAGCATCTCTCTTTCTTTTACTGGAAAATACTCTAAAAGAAGGATCAATATCATGAACCAAACCCTGTGCCAGTCCCAGTAAATTACTCCAATCCAAAGAAATCTGAGGGGGGAGTATATACCGTTTTTAGGTTCCTCAAGGATGTGGACAGTACTCTAACTTAACAGGGAAACCTGCTCCCTCTCCCAGGACTGACAAGAGTGGTTCGCCCTTGCCCACTAAGGGGACACCAACAACCACAGAGGACGTGGTTAACCCCCAGTCCATACTGCCTGTAGGTGCTACACCAGAGGGATTTAGGGTAAAAGGTGAGTGGTCTGTGGTACAACAAATGGCTATCCATACTGGCTGTAGGTGCTACACCAGAGGGATATGGGGTAAAAGGCGAGTGGTCCGAGGTATAACAAACAGTTAAAGCATGGTTATCCACCCGTGGCTGAGGCAAATTGCTAGCCTGCTGTGGTAGCAGCTGTTTGCTTAACTTTTTCTTTTTGTGCCTAGAAGGATAGACAGTGGGTTTGGACTACTAAAATGGCTGCACACTGAGAAACAGCTCAACTCTAGCTCTCCCAGGGTGAAAACTGGAAGTTAGCAGAGAAAGCCAGTGGACCTAGATTTCTGGCCAGTAAGTGCATTGCCTGGATGCCAGGAAAAAAAGAGAAACACAGGCCCTGAAGGAAAATCAGTGACAAAAGGCAATGAAAAACACTGACTGGGAAAGTATTCTAGATGTTCAGCAAAAAAGTAGTGCAAGCTCCAGAGACTACTTCCAGTAATCTAGAGGAAAAGTATAAGGCAACTGCACACAGACTGGACTAAAATAAATGAAATATATTAAATGAAGTATATAAACTCAAACAATAAAAGGCTGGAAAAAATGAAAGAAGTTTTAAAACACATTCAGATAAGGTGATAAAACTGCAAAACTCAGAGGCTGAAATGAAGAAAAGGCTGGTTGAATATGACACTGCACAAGAAGAATAAAAAAAAAATAGAATTACAGGACAGAGCACGTAGGGAAAAATCTGAGATTTTCTGCTGTACCCGAGAAGCTGGAAGGACCAGATTGTATTAATTCCACAACAGGAATTGTTAACTGAAAGGGCACATTGTGTGTATGCTCCAAACCTGGCTATAAGAAAACAACCCAAGCCTTTAATAGTAAATATGCAATCTTACCAACAGGAGGAGTTGATTCTGACAAAGCTATGGCAGAAGTACAAAACACTCTTTCTCCCACGTTTGGTGTTTGTGGAGAATGACTACTCATTGTACACTAGGCAGAAGAGGAGTAAATTTAACCCGCTATTCAGTGAATGTCAAGAAGCAGGTGTGAGACTCAAACTGCTGTACCCAGTTATCTTTAAAATATTTTTCCCTGGAGGAACAAACTCATTTTTGAAGAAGTACATGCTAAGGAAGAAATACAAAGGTTTGTCAAAAAAAAAAATTAAATGAACTGTGAAACAGAGATTCGGCATTTTGTTCCACTGGTAATAAAGACCAAAGAGACAGACTGTGCCAGTGAAACCTTTTCCAGTGTTTCAAAAGAAAATGCTTGAGAGAGGGAAAAAAAAAGTACACGAGTTGACTAGAAGGACCGAGAGTGCACTGAAGATAAAACAGCGACAGAGTTGGGGAGATGGAGATGAACAGGAATAGAAGAAAATCCAGAAATATTGGACTTTCTTGGGCTTGTTAAACTTGTAGGGGACTCTAAAGCATATGCCCTACTTCAGGTCATTACTGTTCATAAAAATACTCAGGAGAGAGGGGAAGAGAAGGGAGAAAGGTTAACTGCATGTAAAACATTTTTTTTTCTTAACATTAAGCGGGGCAAGATTTTCTTTGCATGTTAAAAACTGAAAAAACTTTACGTTACAAGTGTAATGGGGATACTAATGTAAACAGGTGCTCCTATTTTTTCCTTTCTTTCTCCTTGTTCAGTTTTAAGAACTGTAGGCACTACAATGTAAACAAATCTGCTTAAAAGAGCATTTCAAAAGAAAAATTAGTGTGCTTTCAGTCATTCTTGCATAGGGAAATGACTGCACTAAGGCCATTAGCTTAATTTAGTACCAAGTTTTAAGTGAAGCAAGTAAATGAAAAATAATATTGATTATTAGTTTTTTTTCCTAGTGGGCGGCCACGGTGGTGCAGCGGTTAGCGTTGCCGCCTCACAGCAAGAAGTTCTCCAGTTCGATTCTCGGCTGGGGTGCCTTCTATGCGGAGTCTGCATGTCCTCCCTGTGGTCGCATGGGTTTCCTCCCACATCCCAAAGACATGCAGTAGGTGGATTGGACACTCTAAATTGGCCCTAGGTGTGTGTGTGTGTGTGTGTGTGTGTGTGTGTGTGTGTGTGTGTGTGTGCGTATGTCTTCTGTGGAAGGTTGGGCGCCGGGCTGGCAACTCGACACTGTAAAAACTCCACTGCCAATCATAAGCGGACAGATGATCCGCTGTGGCGACCCCTAACCGGGAAAAGCCAAAAGACGAAGATTGTTTGCTGGTTACTAGAAAAAAAACTATCTGATAAAGAGAAATGGCTTGGAGAAAATGTTTTCTGAAAGCATTCAAGGTTTTTTTACCAGTGGAGAGTGCTATAAAAAGATAAGATAAAACAGCACTTAATAAAACTACAAAACGATACCATGCATCTTAGCATGGATAAGTTTTTTTTTAGGTTAGCTCAAGTCTGTATGTGTGGCTATCACTTTGAAACATCTACTCCTATTAAGAGGATAAAACTTCAATATTTGAATATGTACATAGTTGTGTGTGTTATTAAGTTAATATGTTTTAAGGGAGTATTAAGTGCATGCAGTTTTGTTTGAGGGTTTTCAATAAAACAAAAAGTTCTGTAAAATGTAACATAGGCTCAAATGGAGATGGCAAAAACAACTGTATAAAAGATTAACCTGTCAAACAGTACATGCATGTGACAAAAGCTGAAACTAGACATTTAACAAAAAAGCTGTTGCACATAAAAGGTGTGAATAATAATCTCTCAAGAATATGGTGCTTTCTATAAAGTCTTTAAAGCATTAATGGTCCCACAGATAAATACAAAAAATAACACAGTAGTGAACTACATTAAAAATGTCCAGTGCAAACAGCTACTGGAGACGCACTTGGAAAGAACTGAATGTGAATTTGATAAAGAAAGGTTTTCAGGATGGTTATTCAGCCGAATTCCCGGGACAAAGGAAGAAAAGAGTACTTGCATTAAGTGCAAGAGGAGCTCCAATAGTAAAATGGTAGACTTGCATTACTAAGGGGCTACTGGCAAGGGAGGAGGATTACACTGGCACATTTATATTCCACCTAAAACTCCTATAATGGAGCTTAAGGAAATTCTGGAAGCAATAATCAGCTTTCAACAAGGAACATTACTTATAGGTGGGGACTGGAATTTGATTTGCACCAGGGAAACAGTCTGTGGGACCCAGAAGGGAAGATATAATAAAGGAAGGTAGATTTTTAAAAAAAAATTATGAAAATATTTGGCATGGAAGATGTGAATTCATTACTAGGAGTTCGGAATGAATTTACATATTTCCCAAGATACAAAAACTGGGCTAGGCTAGACAGAATTTACATTTCACAGGAACATGTGCATTTATCTGAAGGTCTTGATACGCACCCAATAACTATTTCAGATCATGTGCCAATAACAACTAAAATAAAAACACAGAGTAATGAAATAAAAATGAGACACTAGCGCTTTCCCACCTACCTGTTGAAAAGAGAGGAATTTAAGGAATGGGTAGTGGAGAGTTTTCAGCAGCTGTTAGAGAGGATTGAATCTTTTTCCAAAAATTAAAGTGGAGTTTAAAAATACGGTGGAAATAAAATAAAAGGAGCTATGATTAAGAAGTAACAAGAATTGTTTAGAGGGACTGACAAATGTGAAAGAATTGCGAAATAGGGGTATATCACAGAACAAGAAGAGAAGCAACTGCAGAATGCTAAACAGAAAATAAGGGATTACCTCAATAAAATGCAGTTCAGAAAGACCACTCTTAACCAACTGTTTTTTGATAAGTTTTTGTGCACTAGAGTTAACACAATGACTCAAGCAACAGAAAGTAGAAAGGGTTGTCACCATGCTTAGGAGGCCTATAACAAGGAAGATAACAAGGGACCCTGCAGAAGTATTAGAAATATTTTGAAAATTCTATGAAAGCCTGTATAAAGTAGAAATCTAGAAATCAAGAAAAGGTACAAATGGAAATCTTTATGGAAGAATTAAATACGCTAAGGTTAGAGGTACAGGAGTCTCGATTACAAACAGTAAGGATAGGAGGAGACGAGATAAAAATGGTGATTATAACCAACTTACAGAAAAGTCCTCAGGAATAGATGGTATTCCTGTAGAAGTCTGGAAGCTAGGAGGGGAAAAACTGATAAAGATCTGGAAGGTTCGGATTGGGAGGGTGGCATAATGGTTAAGGTGTATGCCTTGCAAGCACAAAGTGCAGGGTTTGAGTCTCACAAGGGATAATTGGCTAGGCTTAAAATGGCTCACAAGGGCAGTTAGCTTAGTATTAATCTATGAATTTAACAGTATTTTAAGGAGAAGTACCAACATCATGGAAGGAAGCGGTGGTAGCTGTAATACCTAGAGAGGGTAAAGATCCATCAGATCCAGCTTCATACAGGCCCTTTTCAATACTACACCAGGATTATAAAGTGTTTGTCTCTATAATGGCGAAAAGAATGGCAAATGTAATGCCAAAATTGATAGATATGATCAAATGTGGTTTTGTGTGGGGGAGGCAAACATTTGATAACATTAACAGAACACTGATGATGCAGAGGGAAGCAAAATGTAAGAAAATACCATTGTTGCGGGTGGATCTTGATGCAGAGAAAGCATTTGACAGAGTAAGCTGCGACTTCATGAGGACAGCAATGGGAGCATCTGCATTCCCTGATAAAATTATAAGGTTGATTAGGAAAATATTTGAGAGATCGGAGACAAAAATTAAACATGGTGGGCTCTTCTCTGATAATCTCTGCTTGAGCAGAGGAACCAGGCAGGGGTGTCATCTCATACCTTTATTTCCATTATATTTAGAACCACTGGCAAAGAAAATAAGGGACTCATAAATTCACAGACATAATTGGTATGGTAATCAAGAAAAGCTGGCTCTACTTGCAGATGACTTTTTATTTATTTATTTATCATTTGTTGACCGGGAAAGTCCGACTAGGTTCCACAGAGCCTGTTTTCAGCGGAGGCCCGGGGAGAAATGCTCCAGATGCAAGTCTTTGGAATGTGGGAGGAAACCGGAGTACCCGGAGGAAAGCCACGCGAACACAGGGAGAACATGCAAACTCCACACAGAAGGCACCCCAGCCGAGAATCGAACCGGAGAACCTCTTGCTGTGAGGTGACAATGCTAACCACTGCACCAATGCGCCGCCCGTTATACCTAACAAAACCAGAAAGGGACATTACAGTGCTGTAGAACATACAGGGACAGTTTCAGATCTTTTCGGGATACAAAATTAATGAAGCTAAAACAAAAGCAATAGTTGTAAATTATGAACCCACATATGAATTAGCTCAGCAATATCCATACTTATGGGGGCACGTCAGAATAAAGTATTTAGGAGTATGGATTAAAAGTGATTCTGGTGTGGCAAAAGACTAAAAAGATATACAATAACCGAGAAAATGGAAGCTCTGTTATATGAATATAGATAGTAAGATAGAAGCAGTTAAAATGTTTTACTCCCTTTAGTTTTATACAGAGGTCAGGCATATTTTTTACCAACCAGAAGAGAAGTTGTGGATATCAGTTACTAAGGTGCTGAAGGACTTTATCTGGAAAGGAATGATGGCAGGAGTCAAGCTGGATAATCTTATCCTTCCAGAAGAACAGGCCGGATTAGGATTATCCAAGTCGAAGGGGTACTTCAGAGCAGCACAGTTAAGGCTCCTATACATAGCACAAGCATAAAACAATAATTCAAAGTGGAAAAAGATGATGACGAAACAGGGTGAGGAAGCCGGATTTTGGAAGCAGACTTTTAAGGAGAACAACAATAATAGTGAGGGAAAGGTACTCACAAGAGGGGAGAGTGTGTTGAGGAGATGGAAAGAGTATTTTGAGAGGCTGATGAATGAAGAGAATGAGAGAGAGAGAAGGTTGGATGATGTGGGGATAGTGAATCAGGAAGTGAAACAGATTAGCAAGGAGGAAGTAAGGACAGCTATGAAGAGGATGAGGAATGGAAAGGCTGTTGGCCAAGATGACATCCCAATGGAAGCATGGAGGTGCTTAGGAAAAATGGCAGTGGAATTTTTAACTAGATTGTTTAATGAAATTTTGGAAAGTCAGAGGATGCCTGAGGAGTGGAGAAAAAGTCTTTTGGTACCTATCTAAGAATAACGGTGATGTGCACAGCTGCAGTAACTACAGATGGATAAAATTGATCAGTCACAGCTTAAAGTTATGGGAAAGAGTAGTAGAAGCTAGGTTTAGAAGGGAGGTGATGATTGGTTATCAGCAGTATGGTTTCATGCCAAGGCAAGAGCACTACAGATGCAAGGTTTGCTATGAGTGTTATTGGAGAAATACAGAGAAGGTCAGAAGGAGTTGCATTGTGTCTTTGTAGACTTGGAGAAAGCATACGACAGGGTGCCTAGAGAAGAGTTGTGGTACTGTATGAGGAAGTCGGGAGTGGCAGAGAAGTATGTAAGAGTGGTACAGGATATGTACGAGGGTAGTGTGACAGTGGTGAGGACTGCAGTGGGAGTGACAGATCCATTTAAGGTGGAGGTGGGATTACATCAAGGATCAGCTCTGAGTCCTTTCTTATTTGCAGTGGTGATGGACAGGTTGACAGATGAGATCAAACAGGAGGCCCCGTGGACTATGATGTTTGCAGATGACATTGTGATCTGTAGTGAGAGTAGGAATCAGGTTGAGGAGTCTCTGGAGAAGTGGAGATATGCTCTAGAGAGCAGAGGAATGAAGGTCAGCAGGGCTAAGACAGAATATGTGTGTGTGTAAATGAGAGGGAGGGTAGAGGAATGGTGAGGATGCAGGGAGTAGAGTTGGTAAAGGTGGATGAGTTTAAGTACTTGGGATCAACAGTTCAGAGTAATGGGGAATGTGGAAGATAGGTGAAGAAGAGAGTACAGGCAGGGTGGAATGGGTAGAGAAGAGTGTCAGGAGTGATTTGTGACAGACGGGTACCGGTAAGAGTGAAAGGGAAGGTCTACAAGAGGTAGTGAGACCAGCTATGTTATATGGGTTGGAGACAGTGGCATTGACAAAAAGGCAGGAGTCAGAGCTGGATGTGGCAGTGTTAAAGATATTAAGATTTGCACTCGGTGTGACTAGGACGGATAGGATTAGGAATCAGTATATTATAGGGTCAGCTCATGTTGGACAGTTTGGAGACGAGATTGCGTTGGTTTGGACATGTGCTGAGGAGGGATGATGGGTATATTGGGAAAAAGATGCTAAGGATGGAGCTGCCAGGTAAGAGGAAAAGAGGAAGGCCTAAGATAAGGTTTATGGACGTGGTGAGAGAGGACATGCAGGCGGTTGATGTGACAGAGCAAGATGCAGAGGATAGGAAGAAATGGAAAGAGATGATCCGCTGTGGCGACCCCTAATAGGAAAAGCCGAAAGATGATGATGATGAACAATAATCATACAGATTATTATATTCATAAAGTAGTAGAAAGTATTCTAAGAATTAAGCCAACACGGGAATGGAGAAAAGAAATTCTGCCAATAGGGATGACTGCAATTAGGGATACAGACAATAGGCAAGAGGGGGCTGAAATTTACTGGAGAAAACTGGCAAAGGAACCAAGGTATTGGGAGCAAATAACTAGAGGGGGAAGTAAGAGAATGAGAAAATGCCAAGAACCTATTTGGACTGCAGGTTAGAGACTGCCTTCCCAATAAATGATTGAGAGAGTACAGGCAAAGAGAAAAAAATGGGGGAGGGGTCCTAAACAGAAGACCAGCACTGGTAACATTTTTAGTAGAATCTAGAACAGAAGATGCCATTAAGAAAGGAATAAATTAAGTATAGGGAATGGAATTTTATTGTATTTCCTATAATGTATACTCAGGGTATGCTTTTGTCATCTACTTCTGAAGGAACTCATTTAGCTATAGATAATGATCTAAAGTACTGGTATCAGTTGATATCTGATAATAAAGTTAAAAATCTAGATTTCTTAAAACAAGAATTTGATCTAAGAGAAACTTGCTGGTTAGAGGTTCAGACCGTTAGACAACATCTCATTAATAAAATAGATTTAATGTCTATAACTGTTAAAGTATCTATTCCAACACTGATTGATTACTTGATATTAAATTTACAACATAAAGTTTCTGATAAAGGTAAACTTTCATACATACATAAAGTTATCAGACAAGAAACTTTTTACAGTGTAGATTCATACTGGAATTATTTCACTTCTATTAATGGGGACCCACCAAATCAACAAGATAAACAATATATGTTGGAATCTGCTTATAGAACTACGTCTTCCATTGTCTGGAGACTTTATACATGGAAATTTTTACATAGATCTTTTTATACACCATTGATGATGAATAAAATAAATAATAAAGATAATCTATGTAAGAGATGTAATGTAGAAATTAATGCTGACTGGGCTCATATGTTTTATGACTGTATAAAATTGAAAGAATACTGGAAGTCAATTAATGAATTTTTGCAGGCTCTTTTTACAGATAATTTCATTATTT
Organism: Protopterus annectens; assembly: GCF_019279795.1. Classification (NCBI taxonomy): domain Eukaryota; kingdom Metazoa; phylum Chordata; order Ceratodontiformes; family Protopteridae; genus Protopterus; species Protopterus annectens. The sequence continues at coordinate 1,481,084,812 of NC_056726.1, forward strand.
CTAAATCTCTTATATTATTCAACACACCTGTACCTCAAAGTGTTAAAAAGGTTAAGCTTCCCTTGTTATGGTCTATTCTAGCAGTGGCTAGGAAAATAATAACTAGAAATTGGATTTCAGACACACCTCCTTCGTTCAATGAATTTAAAAATGTTATGAAAATAGTGTGCCATATGGAAATAAACACAATTAGGACTAGAAAAAAAAAAAAAAACAAAGAAAGGAATAAATTAGTCAAGCATATTAAACATTGCACGACAACTATAAGAGAGTCACAGCAGGTTAGAAAGGATTGGGGAGAGAGACTGGATAAGCAATTTCAAAAAGAAAAAAATGGGGGATATATGTACGTCTCCCGTATGCAACAAAGTCTAAAAGATTTAGGATCTTTGCTTGGAAGTGTTTACATAGGTATTTTTATAGCGCAAGTGGACTCCAAAGAATTTTTGCTCAGGTAGACAGCAAATGTTGGAGAAGTGATGGGCAAGAAAGAGGTAAACTGGGAACATATTTTCTACGTGTGTAATGAGTTAGCAGACTTTAAAGACTCCCTGCAGATTGCTCTGTCGGGAGAGTCCGACTGGGCAGAGAGCCACTTTAAGCGGATGCCCCGGAGAAAAGCTCAATAAAGATACAAACAGTGAATGTAATAAGCAATACATAACGTACAGAAACATACAAAAAACTAACATATAGCTATTATCAATAAATAACATTACTAGGACAATAGAGATGAAGCAATATGATAATAAATACATAAATTTAGAGCGAGCGAGCGAGAGAGAGAGAGAGAGAGAGAGAGAGTACTGTTGAAAGGGATATAGCTTCTTTAAGAAGTTTATATTGCAAAATAGGTGGGCATTACCAACAGATATATTTACAAGCATAAGTAATTGGTATTGTGCCAGTGAAGGACTGATACAATAGGAGAAGACAATGACTAATATTTTATGGGGACAGCTTGAACTAGAAGGATGAGATAGGTGGTTTTGTATTTGGATTGGACATAAGTGGTCCTGAGTTAGTGGGAATGAGGGGGTTACAGCAGGGAAATTTAAATTATGATAGTGGAGAGTAAGTAAGGACTAAGGTAAAGAACGCAGGAATGGAATGAGCTAATGGCTGACTGACAATGATGGGATAAATTACAAGTGATGTATAATGTTTGCAGTTACAGTTGTGTTGGCATGGTTTCTAATGTATAATGTTTGCAAATGTGAATGAAAAACTATACCAAACACATTTATATAAATGTAAGATTGCCTATGCCCATACATGACTATAAAGATTTTTTTTTTTTTAAACAAAGACAGACCATGGGAGAAACTATCTGTTCCATGGTCAAACTGAAAATGGTGCCTCTATCCTGGGTAAAAACAGAAAACAATGCCAGTACAACCTTCCTTTTTTAAATCACCTGTGTTATTACTTTTTATCTGATGTGTTATTTCCTCTTCAGGGAAGTTCTTTTAAAGCTAAGAGTGTTGTGTTTTAACGGATTGTCTCAAGACTGTAATGTTCTTTTAAACGCAGCACTTGTCGTTTCTGTCAGTTTAGTAGTAGTGTTTGTGACAAAGGGAAATACTGCCAGCCCAGCTAGCTGGAATTTTGTAAATAATGTCATTTGTGAATATCAACATGATTTATACAAGATGCTTCTGTTACAGCTCTGTATTAGAACTGTATGTTATGTGTATATCAAACATGTTTGTACAGATGTGTGTTGAAAAGGGTATTTGCAATTGATCCAGAGTGTACCCTAATAGAAGAGAACAGAAATGTGCATGCACTAATGTAACTGTTTTAAATGTATATTTTAACAGTGGAAACTGGAATACAGGAGGTTAACTTCAGAAAAAAAATAGCTGAAATTAAATTACTTCATGGCTAGGCCACAGAAAGATGGTATCTTTCAATTTCAGTGCAGTGGAAGACCATGTATGTACTAGGGAGTTTTATGTATTGTCTTTAAGGTGAAATAATTACTAGTTTTGAAATGTGAAGGAATGCAATTGTTTTATGACTTCCACCATCTGCAAATAATCGGAGGTCTATTGTATTTTCACAGGTAGATGCTAAATATTGCTAGCTTCCAGCAGTGGAGGTTTCACCTGGGATAGAGTCAGATGACCAGAAATTATGTCAACCTGCAAGCTATCACAGCAGTAATATTTTTGAGATATTAATTTGAGAGGTCTTTTAGAGAGAGACAGCATTCTGTATTCAATTTTGGGCCTGGCAACAAGATCAATTCACCACATCTGCCTTGCTCTTAAGTTAACAAGGGTATAAGCAATTCTCTTAGCTTCAGTTAGGAATATAGCAAAGCTTAGTTTAGATATTTTTCTTTATTTATTGAAGACTGTCCTGAAATGTTGTTTTAAATATTTCCTGTGGTTTTGAATTCTGATGTGACTGAATATTTGCTTGTTCTTTTTATAATGTATTATTAAATATATTTAAACCTTGCATTTGGCTGATCTTTGTAGAGATATTTAAGTTTTGAGCATACATGTATATTTATTTGGTGACACTGTGTGGGCCACTCATTAGCCTTACTCTTGGTCAGACTACCATTTGTATTAATATTAAATTTTACACAATAAGATTGGACACCCTTTGTTAAAGGGCCTTAAAGTAGCCGATAAGGAGTTGGCTGGTGGCAGTGAAAACTACCTTATAGTCTGGGAAAAAAGGGGCATAGCTACTAAACGTGTGTCAGCTTTTCCCAGGTGTGTGTGTGTCAGCTACTTGGGAAGGGACACAAAGCACTGGTTGGACAAAGAGGGTGCTGGAGATCTTGGCATGGCCACTCAGCTGAGATTTCATCTCTATAGCTGTGCCAATGGGGAGTCTTATTAGGGATCTGAAGAAAGAGGGAGAAACCAGCCCCAGATGGACTGTGGTCTTTGTGTGTTCTTAAGGAAAACTGCACTTGATGGAGAGAGATGCATCTGGAAATACTGTATGTGTACGTATCATCCTCTCAGTGTACGTCCCCCACTTTTGCCAGTGGTAAGGATTGAGGCTCCTTGATTACTAGTCCAGTGGTGGGTCATTATAGTGCTAACTGATAAACATAATTTCTCCACAGAAGAACATTTAATTTAAAGTTGCGAGGCTGATATATTGTTTGAAAGTGCTTTTTTTACTTTTTTTGTACAGAAAAAAGTAACTTTTGTGGACTGGTAGTCCCCCCCCCCCCATGAGGGATCTTATCTGCCCAGCAAAGGAAAGCACACACAGACCATTGATACTCAAAAAGCCCCAGAACAGTACATTCTTTGACAGTAAAGCTCTGAAAGGCTTCATGCCCAAACTTGTCGTTTAGTCAGCTCAGCTCAAACGGTTTGACAGTATGGGCACATGGAAGGTGCCCTGAAGCTTTGGAAGCCGTCCGGCTGTTTATCTTTGGCAGAATATAACACACAGCAATGGTTACTGTAACAGTGATCAATATGAATTACATCTGTCTGAAATTTGTTATTCTAAACACACTGTGATGGAGCTTTTCTTCCCAGGCCTCTGCCGAAAATAGACACTGCTCAGTCAGACTTTCCTGAAAAACAAAGACAAATAAATAAAACAAATTCTCATTTTATTTTCTGAAAAAAAAAATCAAAACAAACAAAAACAACATACTATGGCAGTCTGTAAACTGACTAAGGGCTCCAACACCCAGAGATCCACTATCCTGACACTACCCCATTCCATATTTGGGGAATTAAGATACATTACTGTCATAGCCTGGGTGTACTTCCGCGGTGGTGCAGCGGTAGCGTTGTTGCCTAACAAAAAGAGGATCTCCCATTCGTTTCTCGGCTGGAGTGCGGGGAGTGCCTTCTGTGTGGAGTCTTCATGTCCTCCCCGCGGTTGGGTGGGCGTTTAAAAGACGTGTAAATGGGCGTGCCTTCGTTGAAGGTTGAACGTCGAGCTGGCACCTCGGCGTCTGTGAAAATTCACTGCCATTAAGCAGTTAAGCTGTGGCAACCCCTAACCGGGAAAAGCCGAAAGACAACAACTGTCATAGCGTGGGTGTTATTGGCTAGGCTTGTAAAGGCTCTTGTGCTATTAACCAAGTAATAGCCTATGTAGCATTACAGCAAAACATTAAAACAAAAAAACACACACATCCCTAGGAGAGAGGTTGGCTTTATAGTTGCAGGTCTC